>NW_006408610.1:9024857-9083033 GCF_000296735.1 Chrysochloris asiatica | reverse complement strand
ACCCCCAACGAGATGGATCAGCCAGGTGGCATCATTGATGGACTCAAGTGTGGCAGCGGTAGGGAGGTTGGCCCAGGATCAGACATTGTTTTGTTCTGCTGTGCATGGGGTCACTATGAGTCAGTTCCGACTCGACGGCAGCTGACAACAACATCTATCTATCTATCTATCTATCTATCTATCTATCTATCTATCTATCTATCGATCAATCAATCGATCTACCTTTCTCTCTAGGTAGATAGATAGATATAGAATAGATAGATAAAAGATAGATAGGTAGGCAGGCAGGTAGATAGGTAGGTTAGGTGGATAGATAGGTAGATGGACAGACAGATAGACACCCACCGTCGTGTTGGCTCATGGTGACCTTATGTACAACAGAATGAAATATAGTCTGGTCCTAAGTCATTCTCATGATTTCCATCATATGCTCATCATTGTAATATTGTATCAATCTGTCTCACTGAGGGTCTCCTCACTTTCACTGGTCCTCTGCTTCACCAAACATGATGTCTTCCCCTAATGACTGATCCTTCTTGATGAGTCCAAAGCAAGTGAGCCAGACAATATTCTATTGTGACTCATAAGGTTTTCATTGGCTAAATCTTGGAATAGGTCACCAGCCCTTTTTTCCTAGTTGTCTTAGTCTGTAAACTCCACTGAAACCTGTCCAGTATGGGTGATCTGTTTGTATTTGAAATAGTAGTGACATTAGCGTCCAGTATCATAGCAACAAGCAAACTGCAACAGTATAACAAACTGACAGATGGGAGGTGGGCAGAAATAAACAAGAGCCTCAATCTAGACAACACTCAATGCTACCTTTTATGCTTACAGATACTCCCTAACTCCCCCTCTATTTACAGTTGATGCTAAAATATTCCCTATAATAATTTATTTCATGGATAATTAAGCAGTTGTATTATTTATTTAGTGTCTAGTCAGAGGCAATTTCGGATAGCTAACTCTAATGTTGGGGTGTTTGTCTTCTTCTAATTGGGATAAATCTGACCACAAAGCATCTTCTCAAGGAAAGTTCTTTCCATACTGCAAGATGCTCCCTGCCACGACATCTTCACTCAATCTGCTATGACCCGCTCTTCACTTCAAAGGCATCAGCTTAATGTGAGGAAGAGCTGCTTTGGAAGGGACAGGGTACTGACCAGTAGAGTCCATGACTCAAGCCCAAGATAACAGTGACACAGGGCAACGATTCTCAAGCAGACTGAGCACCAGAATCACCCAGGGGCTTGTTAAACATATTGTGGCGACCCAGCCAGAGGCTGGCTTGGTTTCCTGGAGAGGTGTATGCATTTGTATTTCCAGTATGGTCCTCAGTGACGCCCGTGTTGCTGCTTCTAGGACCATAACTTGAGAGAGCCGTTCTGCACCAAGATGTCACAATGGCTCAGTGTTTAACTGCTGGTGGGAAGGTTGGCAGTTTGAACCCACCAATCTGTTCCTTAAGAGCTGCTTCCTGGTGGCAGTTGGCTTCCTGAAAGATGACAGAGAGCCTTGGAAGCCTATGTCCTATCAGGTCGCTATAGTTCAGAATTGGCTGGTTGGTGCTTTAGGATAAGCACTGTACTGCTAACCACGAGGTCAATGGTTCAAACCCACCAGCCACTCCTTGGAAGCCCTATACAGGGTTGCTGTGAGTCAGAACTGACTCAACAGCACTTAACAACAACAACAACAACAACAGCGATAGAGGACCTGAAGAGCCCTCTCAGTCCAAGGTTTCATAATTCTATGATGTCTCGTTTTTTTTGCATGACAAACTGTGCTTTTTGGTTCCTGCCTGTCCTTATCTTGCATCCAATTGTGGCCTTGTGTTCCTGTGACAATTTCAACAGTGCCTGCCTGGTCTCAAACATCTCATTCTTTCCCTGCTATCTCCTGTTTTATTAGTGTTTTTTTGTTTTGTTTTGTTTTTAAATCCAGCCCTCAGACTGTGATTCTTTTCAAAGTTAAAAGTCGACACTAACATCTGCTATGAAAAATAGGAGGAGAACAGACGTTTTACTTACACGGAAGGATACAATGTGTATGTTGTTGTTGTTGTTAAGTGCCATCGAGTCGGGTCCGACCCATAGCGACCCTGTACAGGGTTTCCGAGGGTGTAAATCCTTACGGGAGTAGAAAGCCTCATCTTTCTCCCGCGGAGCGGCTGGTAGTTTCGAACCGCTGACCGTAAGGTTCGCAGCCCGATTCGTAACCACTACGCTACCAGAGCTCCTTATGGGAGGATAGTATATGGACTTGGGCTATTCAGCGAATCACACAAGATATCCAATAAGGAATTGACCAATGGAAGGAAAGTGCTGAGCTGGTTCCTAGGAATGAGCTTCCTTTGTGGCCTGGGCAATCAGGGATGGTTCAAGGGTGGAGGTGTGATATCAGCTGAGCTCGGCAAGATAAGAAATGAACTGTTAGCTTGACCCCATGAATTTGCTGGTATTCAAACATTCTTGACCTAGAAAACCTGAAATTTTATATGGCTCAATCTAACAACATTATTTTAATTCTCCTCTGCATTAGGAATTGTCTTTATTTTATAGATGAGAAACTTAAGCTCAGAAAGATCACTTGTCCAATGACACACAGTAAGAGACAGAACCAGGAACCCACATGCCTTTGACTCCAAGCCCAGTTTTACAATTTGTCTAGGTCAGTGGGTCTTCAGCATTGAAGAGCTTCAGAATGCCCTGGAAGACTTGTAGAACCCCATGTGGGTGAGTCTTACCACAGAGATCGCATCAGATTCCTTGAGGGTGGGAGGGGCAGTGTGAGGAGAGGACTGATAATTTGCTTTTCAGACAAATTCCCAGGGAATATTGCTGTTGCTATTCTGTGAACCACATTTAGCATTATAATGGTGTTTTTGCTAAATGCCATCGAGACAGTTCTGATTCATAGTAACCCTGTATAGGGTTTCTAAGGAGTGCTGGTGAATTTGAACCATCAACCTTGTGGTTAGCAGTCTGCAGGGACACACCAGGACTCCTATACTGGTCTAGGTAGACAAAAAGGAAAAGGACATTTTAATTATTTTATTTCTATTGTTAAACATATATATATATATATGTTGTTGTTGTTGTTAAGTGCCGTCGAGTCGGTTCCGACCCATAGCGACCCTGTACAGGGTTTCCGAGGGTGTAAATCCTTACGGGAGTAGAAAGCCTCATCTTTCTCCCGTGGAGTGGCTGGTAGTTTCGAACCACTGACCTTAAGGTTCGCAGCCTGATTCGTAACCACTACGCTAATATATATATATAAAGAAGCTCTAGTAGGTGGTGCCGTGGAGTTGGTTCTAACTTACAGCAACTCTGCTTAGGATTTCTGAGGCTGTAAGTCTTTACGGGATCAAAAAGCCTCATCTTTCTCCCACAGAATGATTGGTAATTTTGAACTGCTGGCCATGAGATTAGCAGTCCAACTCGTAGCCACTACACTACCAGAGCTATATAGATATAGATATAGATATATATAAAAGAACATTTTTTAAGTCAACATTTTTTGGGTGTATAATTGGTGATATCAATTACATTAATCACACTGTGTGGCCAGGACTGAAAATTTCCCATTACCACACACAGAAAGTCACATCTTCCTAAACAATGGCTCCCCCTCAAGTCTCCCTTGGTTGTTATTAAGTGCCATTGAATCAGTTTCAACTCACAGTGACCCTGGATAGGTTTTCCAAGGAATGGCTGGTGGATTTAAACTGCCAACCTTCTGGTTAGCAGTCCAGTGCTTATCCTAGAGCACCACACCAGGACCCCTCACCTTTGATAACCATTACTAAACTTCCCTCTCTACATTAGCCTGTGATTTCAGATAGGTGGGGTCATACAATATTGGTCCTTTTGTGATTGACTTATTTCATTCAGCATCATGCCCTAGAGGCTCATCCAGGCTGTAGAATGTACAGAGGACTTCATTTCTCCTTCGTAGCTGAGTAGTATTCTGTTGTCTGTACGGCCCACCTTTTGTTTCTGTATTCATCTGCTGATGGCCGTTTTCTCCTTCTGACTATTGTGAAAATCATTGCAATGAACAGTGGTGTCTGATTGTGTCACTGCTTTCAAGTGAGAAGAAGGCATTCTTGAAGGGGGTGGTGGTGACAGAGGGAAGGTGGCAGGAGAGGACATGCCATGTGCCAGTCCAGACTGGGAGGGGCAGGCAGGAGATAAAGCAGACCAGTGGCAGGTAGCAGGAATAAGCTGTCTGCTTCCTTCTGGTCCAGTTTCTCTGCCTCCCACCTGGCCTGTCCAAGCAGGCAGCATCTGGCAGCATCCCCCTCCCCTCAACAGAGACCCGGAGAGGGATTTGTAGACTAGATGGTTTTCCAGTACCACTGATCCCTTCTGCTGAATGTGATAAACCCTATTTCATAAAGAAGACTTGAATGTCTGTAATCAGATACAATGTTTGCTACGCTGAACAAAATGAGCAAAAGGAAAAAAAATATGCAGCCAGGCTATAATTATGGGTGTAATATTTCAGCCCATTAGCAAAAAATATCTCAGAAACCCGCTGCCCCGCCTTCTCAGCTAAAAAATGGGATGCTAAGCTGGGGAAGGCAAACAGCGCGGAACATTGAAACAGAGGCCTAATTAATTGCTTATGCAATTTTTTTTTCCCCTTGGTTGGCAGTGGGTTCTGACAATACTGGGTCATTTACTGCACCAGATTAAAGGGCAGCTTGTCACCCCCAGGCTGTGCTTCCCCGGGGGGCTTCTGTGAGCTCACACCTGCCCCTTCGGACCCAGCCTTACCCAATACTAGTCAAGGACCTACCACTTACTAAGCACTTGGGACATTTAGTTTTTTTGTAAAATAATAGCTACCTTTGGTTGCTTGCTGTGTCTGGCTCTGTCCTAAGCCCTTTACAAACCGTATCTCGTGTTTCCTTTCAGGAGGTAATACAGTAAACATCATCGATGTCTTCTGGTCTCTTTTCTCAAACTCTTTTTGCGCCTCAGACCCCACGACTCTCTTTTGAGACCACCTAAGAGCACTGGAACCTCTTGGCCTGGATGTTTATGCCTCCATTCCACCCACCACCACCCCCGCTGTCACAGTGGTTAAGCACTTGACTACTAGCCAAAAGGAGCCCTGGTAGAGTAGGAGGTTATGAGTTGGGTTGCTCATGATAAGATCAGCAGCTTGAATCTATCAGCCGCTCAGCGGGAGAAAGGTGAGATTTTTTGTTCCTGTAAAGATTTATGGTCTCAGTAATCCTACACAGGGTTGCTATGAGTCCGAACCAATTCCATGGTACATCACTACCACCACCACTAATCAAAAAGTTGTTGGTTCAAATCTACACAGAGGCAAGTTGGAAGGCAGGCCTTATACTCTGCTTCTGAAGGTCACAGCTAAGAAAACCTCATGGAGAGCTTCTGCTGCACACATGGCATCCCCATGAGCTGATGTTACAGCAACTGTAACAGCATGAGCTGATGTTACAGCAACTAGGAGCAACACCAGTCGTATTCTCCCCAGGAGGAACTCCAGAGCAGAACAGGGTGGGAGCAGAATGAGTGTGGAAGCCGTGCCCTCTTGCCTCAGGCTGGGGTCCTGGTGAGCTTCATGTACACACAGGGGTTCCCATGGCATCAGGGTAAAGCCACCCTCAGAGGACTTTGCCTGAAAGCATCTCCTTACTTGTTCTTCCGCCTCTCTTAGGTCCCTGAATGTGCTTTCCTTGTCCCCAGTTTCAGAGCTGACTTCTGGATGTTGATCTCAGACAGATAGGCTTTAGAACCACCACGTCTCCAGCAAGGAAACGGCGATTCAGAGATGATGAGTAACTCAACTCAGTAACTCTGCTGAGAAACCAGGGACTGGGATCAGACTCTACACTTCATCTTCATGCCATGGTGCCTTTGATGATCAGCATGCTTTTAGAAAAGTGTCTCCTTATTAAACCAAGACATGTTCATTGCAAAAGAGACATACAGTCCAGAACAATGAGAAAATACAATGTCATAGACCTCTACCCCTCGGCCTGCCAACACCTGGCCCCTCATCCCACTCCCTGTTGACAATGGATTATTGTCATTCCAGATGTCACACAAATACACAATGTACACAATGTACAAAGTGGCAATCCACTTTGGTTTCCTGCAAACATATCTTGGCAGATTTTACATCAAAAAGTGTATAGCTCTATTTTTACTGTTTTTCTTTCTCATTTCCTGTAAAACCTTACCAGTTTATTGTAGAACATGCAGCAAGCCCCAAAAAATATAAACAAAGAAAACCCAAATTAGTCTGCATTTTAAGATCCTATCCATAGATATCAGGATTAATATTATGGAAAATATAAATTTATTTTTATTGGTCAGTAGTAGAAGAAAAAGACTACAAATAGAAAGAATTAAGGAATGTCCAGTAGGAGATATTGGTTCTTATATAGTTCTCCTTTCCTCTTCTAACTTCAAAGGAATTAAAAGGTTGAGGTTATGTTTTAGTTTCACTATTTTAGTGGTTGTTATTTTAGGTAGCGCTTACTCAGTTCATTGACAAAAATTCTATACGCAAACAAAATCATCTTTCTATTGGAAACCCTGTACAGGGTTGCTATGAGTTGGAACTGACTCCATAGCACATAACCACCACTATCTAGCTGTCTATCTATCTATCTATCTATCTATCTATCTATCTATCTATCTATCTATCTATCTATCTATCATCTACCTACCTATCTACCTATCTCTCTGTCTACCTGCTTAAATTCAAAATAATACAAAGAGTTAAACCTACTAATGGGATAATTCTAAAAGAGAAATTCCTGAACTATCTAGTTATTTATCAAAAGAACCAACATACATGGGAAAAGAGTCGTTGCACATTCCTAATATAAACTCAAACAGAATGTGTGTGAATTAGAGCAATCATTGATGAATTGCTGCTTACCACATGGCAGGCTGGCCCTGCATTTTCAACAAGTGCAATTTCCTACCCATCATCAGCGGCTAAGAATATTGTTTGTTGTTGTTGCTAAGTGCCGTGGAGTTGGTTCCGACTCATGTTGACAATGTGTAGGGTTTCCGAGGAGTGGTTGGTGAGCTTGAACCACTGACTTTGCAGTTCAAACTGACATTGTGGTCCCACACATTAGTCCACAGCGCCACACCAGGAATCATGTGTATCTGGACCCTGACTTTTGTGCACTGTTCACTGCGTTCCCCACCGTCTCTAACAACCTTTCTATGTCATGTTTGTTGCTCAGAAGGGCTGCAAGTTTTGATTCCATTGTAGCCCTCAGTGTCCCAGCTTCTTACTCGTTGTTGTTGTTAGGTGCCATCAAGTCGGTACCGACTCATAGAGACTTTATGCACAGCAGAATGAAACACTGCCCAGTCCTGGGTCAACCTAACTATTGTTGCCACGCTTGAGTCCATTGATGCTGCCATTTGGCCAATCCTTCTCGTTGGGGGTCTTCCTCTTTTTCTCTGACCTTACCAAACATGATCTTCTTCTCCAGTGACTGGCCCCTCCTGATAATACTTCTGAGTAGGTCCCTCCTGATAATACTTCTGAAGTATGAGAGACAAAGTTTGGCCATCTTGGCCTCCAAGGAGCACTCTGGCTGCACTTCTTTCTAAACGAATCTATTGGTTCTTTTGGCAGCCCATGGCACTTTCAATATTCTCCTTCAACACCATAACTCAGAAGCATCAATTCTTCTACGGTCTTCCTTATTCACTGTCCAGCTTTCGCATGCATATGAGGTGATTGAAAATACCATGGCTTGGGTCAGGCGCACCTTAGTCCTCAAGCTGACATCTTTGCTCTTCAACACTTTAAAAAGGTCTGTGCAGCAGATTTGCCTAATGCAATATGTCGTTTGGATTGGGCAATGTTTCCTTCATGAGCTTCTTCTTCCTGGAGTCTTCTGATTGCTAGTTCTAACTGAAGGAATTGCTCATTAGGTCAGCTGCACAATAATCCTCCCGGTGTTTCTTTTCATTGTTCTCCGGGGCTAGTTTTATGGCTTCTTGAACCTATTGTCTTCTTTCTTGAATTCATTTTTCATCTTGCCAGTGTATATCCTCATAGAATTTTTTCAGAAAATGTGCTTAACAGGGGAGTTCTTGTACTTGAATAAGAGATTCCAAATGATTACTGTTGACCCTGCTCTGTTACCACCTAGTAAGCACCTTTGTTGCTGCTAAGTGCCGTTGAGTCGATTCTAACCCATAGCGACCTTGTATAGGGTTTCCAACGAGTGGTTGGTGAGCTTGAACAGCCCACCTTGCAGTTCAAATGACTTTGCAATCCAGCGCATTAACCCACAGTGCACACCAGAGCTCCACGCACCTTTGCATATAAGAAATTTAATGCTGGCTTGTGGCTTTTCTTAAGTATTCTAAATATTTTCCTATAGAATTGTTTCAAGATTTTCAAACACTTCATAAATGTTCCCAATTTATTGTGAAGTGTGTATTTTCTTTCTTTCTCAATGCTACCTGTTTTTATAGTGGGTCAGTACTGCTTTTATCTTTTTGGTTTGCTCTGTTTCCCTTCCTCTTTGGGAACGAACCCGGATTCACTCACTCCATGTAACTTTGGAAGATACGGTATTATGAAAGAACACTTTTTTCTTGGACTCTTGGTGTGGCGCTGTGAGTTACTGCAATGTCGGCAGTTCAAGCTCACCAGCTGCTCCTTGGAAACCCTATACAGAGTCGCTACGGTTCATAATCTACTCAACGCACTTTATAACAACAACACTTTTTTCTTGTTCCAGGATGACCAAATAGAGGTGTTCCATCTGTCCAGCAATGAGATTGGTCAGGTTTGGACATGTAACCCCAAGCCAGATCAAGCAGAGTTTTCTAGAGATTTACTGGATGCTGGGAGGGATAAGATTATGGTCTTTTCTCTGTGTTTGTATAAAGATGGAGTAAAACTGAAACTTCTGGAGACCTTCTTGTCACTACATATAGATAGCCAGACCCAGAAAAAAACAGAAACGAGGGATAGAAAATGAAAGAGAAAAAAGAAGGAAGACAGAAAGCGAGAGAAAGAGACTATGAATGAGTGAGTTTCAGTTTATGATTCTCTAGCTAGAGGTAGGCAAGACTGAAGCCAGACCAACCTTTGGGTTGCTAGGTACATTGCTGTTGCTATTACGTGCCATCAAGTCAGTTCCAACTCATAGCCACCCTGTATAGAGTTTCCAAGGAGTGGCTAGTGAGTTTGAACCACCAATCTTGTGGTGTAAACCAACCAGTGCTTTATCCCACAGTGCAGCACCAGCACTCTGGGTACATCAGCCAATAAATTCATTTACTTTATTTTTTAAAGCTCTCTGAGTTTGGTTTCCATCAAACTTAACCAAAAGAATCTTGATAATATAGTGGACACTTTTAATCTGAAAATTTTTCTTTTTCATCTGCGAAGGGGGAATTTCTCTTATTATTTGATTATTCCTTCCCTTCCATGGTTTCATTCTTTACCTCTGAAATTCCTATTAGATGGACATTGATTTTCTAGGTTATAGTCTTTGGGTCTCCACTTTTTTCTTTTTGAAATCTTTGCTCCTTTAAAAAATCACTTTGGCATTTTAATCTAGATCCTGAGACACTGCTTCAACTTTATTATCCAGATCGCTGATTGCTCTTCCATCCTAATAGAATGGAAGATCCTTTTAATAAGTCTTCTATTTTAGCCAGGGAGCCTTGGTTGCACAATGAGTTAGGCGCTGAACTGCTAACTTCAAGGGCAAGAGTTCAAATCCACCAGTGACTCCACAGATGAAAGATGAAGCTGTCTGCTCTCATATCCACTTACTGTCCCAGAAACCCTAAGCAGTAGTTCTCCTCTGTTCTGTGAGGTCACTGTGAGTCACAATAGACTTAATGACAAGGGATTTTGGGGGGGAGGAGTGTTTGTTTGCATTTTAGCCAAAGCACTTTAATTTCTAAGAGCTCTTATTCTCTGCTTGTTCCTTTAGTCATAGTGAAGCAGTTTTGTTTTATAAAAGCAGCATCTTCTCAATGAGTTCTCTTCTGATTGTTACAGCATCTCTGTTTTTCCTCTTCAGTTGTTTTGTTCCGTATGATCCTTCTCTTACTTGTGGGTTGTTTGCTTCAAAACATTGTAAAGCTTCGATGCCCATTGCTGTGGTGTTCGGTGCCATCGAGTAGGGTCCTACTCATAACGACTGTGCCTAACAGGAGACCCTCTGTCCTGCACTTTCCTCACAGCTGTCATGTTTGAACCATTGTGGGTGCCACTGTTCAGTCCATCTCATCGAGGGTCTTCCTCTTTTTCATATGTTGTTATTAGGTGCCATCGAGTTCACACTGACTCTTAGAGACCCTCTGCACCACAGAATGAAACACTTTCTGTCCCTGCACCAACCTCACAATCATTGCTACATTTGAGCCTGTTGCTCCTACCACTATGCCAATCCATCTTGTTGGGGGTCTTCTTCCTTTTATCCGACCCTCCACTTTACCAAACATGATATTCTTCTCCAGAGACTAGTCCCTCCTCATACTATGTCCGAATTATGAGAGATAAAGTCTGGCCATCCTGGCTTCTAAGGAGCATTCTGGCTGTACTTCTTCCAAGTTAGATTTGTTTATTCTTCTGGCAGTCCATGGTCCTCTCAATATTTTTTGCCAACGTCATAATTCAAATGCATTGATTTAATTCTTCTATGGTCTTCCTTATTCATTGTCCAGTTTTCACATGCATATGTGAAAATGCCATGGCTTGGGTCAGGCATATCTTATAAACTTTAATCAAAGAGTAGGTTGATCAGCAAAAGTAGCTGGCATAGTTGTAAAATTATGCCTCTCTCCTAAGTGGAACAGGGGTCCTGCAGTTGCCTGGATGAGGCTTGTTGGTGGAGAGCAGGCATGCACATTCATGACCTGAAGAAGGAAGGCTTTCCACTCCGTGGAGCGAACCTTAGTGCATTGTTGTTGTTGATGTTAAATGCCATCAAATTGGTTCCAACTCATAGGGACCTTGTAGAGGCTTTCTGAGGAGCAGCTGGTATGTTTGAACCACCAACCTCATAGTCAGTACTCCAGTACTTATCCTATACCACCACACCATTTTGATGTGTATAATTCTCCAAACTCTTAATTTCTTCCACATTACATATTAAAAATCAGAGGATTAATGGGGGTGGAAATCAGGCTATTGATAAACTACTCAAAATTTATGCAGCATAGTAATCAGACTAGTAGTAAAAATGATGAAAATCCTACTCAGAAATGGTACACTTAAAACATATGTTAAATTTCTAATACCTAAAAGGGATTGCCACAGCTGTAGGGCTGTACCTTTAGAAAACTGTGGAAGTATCTTGATGGAAGGGGATGGATGAGAGGTAGGGCTTTGACAAATGAAGGCAAAATGCACCAAGAATGGGAGAGCCATGTAATAAGCCCTTACAAGACAAAAGAATTGGGCACAAGGAAAAGTGTGGGTGGATGGGTAGGATTTCTGTGTGCCTCTGGAGTCAGGCTTCTTGGCATTCAGCTGCTGTTACTTGGAGGCATTAAACGTAGTGCACTGGGAGAATTGTGCATAGTCATGTGATTCCGATTCCACATTACGCTGACATCCTGCTCCTGTGTTTCAGTCCTGGTTGGGTTAACGATGGAGAACACAATGGAATAGAATAGACCTTGTCTTATTTTCTGTGGAGTCCTTTTCTTTCTTTCTTTTTTTCATTCTTTCTTCTTTCCCTCTAAGTGTGCTGAGGAGGTCAGGAAGGAATGCCTGCTGATCCCCTATTTTATTTTGGGAGTTGTTCTCATGACTTTGTCCTGGGGTATGCCAAAGCCTACTGTTCAGTCTATTCCAAAAGAGGCAAGACAACTGGTCCAGCCAGTTGTTTCAAAATTGCCCCACAGGCTCCTTGTTGTTGGTGGGGTCTCTCTAAGGCTTTCTGGAGGAAAAAGGGCCCTGGTTTCAGAACCAAGTCTCTCTTACGGCTGTGCTGAGCTGTTGTTTCCTTACTCTAGTTTCTTAATCAGTTGGATCCCGTTTGCTTGCCACCTTCCAGAAATCCCTCTAAATCTCCAGCCCACTGATAACATCATTTTCCATTTTCAAATCCAGATTTATTCTTTTATCTTTTCTGATGTATTTTTTTTCCCCCTGTAGAATTTTGGTATGGTTAGAAGTTACATTTTGTGTTCTTAGTTTGTGATTTTACATTAGAAATTATCTCCATGACTTTTTGTCCTTTTTTCATAAAAGCAAAACCAAAAACAAAATGTTTTATTGTGACTTGGATTTTATTACTTATGGAGCAGCTCACCAGTTCACCATTCAATAATTCATCCACACTTTGTTTCATCTCATTGACTGCACTTCCTTCAGTGTAACATCATGTATCCCTCTTCCCACCTGTTCTTCCTGTTTCTATTCCTTCTTCTTGCCTAATGCTCCTGGACTTTGTCCTAATTGTCTAATGCTTTGGTCATGGTATTAACCATTCTGAGTCTCAGTTTATTATCTGGAAGTTGGCAATGATGGTAACGTCAGTCTTGTCTGCCTCATAGAGGTCCAGGGTAGTCATCTATGGACAAAAAAGAGAGACACAAATTTAAGATGTTAGTTCATCAGTGGGAACCCCCTGATTTCACAGATGAGAATATAAAGTCAAACAACAGGAAACATTTTTTACCTAAGGTTACCCAGAATCCTCCAGTTCATGGGCTTCTGGGCCTGGGTCTCTTTCCTGGTTCCATCATCCCACAGCCTTCAGAATTCTAGGCTTGCTGTCATGGGGCAGAGCAGTTGAGAATTTGGAAGAGGCAGAGGTGGCATCAATAATTCAGTGATTGCCGATGATAGACCGTTAAATTTTCCATGATCTGTTTTATTGTATCTGCTATGCGGCTGGGGTTAGTCATTTCCAGTTCTGATGCAAATCAGGCATTTTGCTTTTCCTATAGAAGCTGGCTGCTGCTTCTGCCCAGAGACCCAGGACCACGAAAGCATTGGCTTTCGGCCTGACTGGGGCCTCCATCCAGAAAGGTGGCCAACCTGGGGATCAGACCACAGTGTGTGTGAGTGTCAGCCCCTCTCCTCTTGCTTCTGTTGGTCACCTCTCAAGCACAGAGTAAACTCCCAAATAGCCATAACTTTGAACTTCTGCTGATGTTTTTAAACCAAACACACACACACACACACACAAAACACAGCAACCCTGTGGCTGTCGGGTCAATTCTGACTCATCGCAACACTACTAGATAAAAGAGACCTCCCTCCTACAGTTTCCAAAGTTGTAAATCTCCACAGAAGTAGACTGCCTGGTCTTTCTCCTGCAGAGCAGCTGGTGGACTCAAACCACAGATCTGTCAGCAGATAGTGCTTAACCAGTGTGCCACTAGGGCTCCTTTGCTGTCTCTGTTGTTGTTGTTAGGTGCTAAGTTCCAGGTCATAGTGACCCCATGTGACAGTGTAGAACAGCCCCGTATGTTTTCCTGTATAGTAATCATTTGGGGGACAGATCACTAGACCTTTTCTCCACAAAGAGGCTGAATGGGTTCAAACCACTAATCTTATTAGCAGTTGAGAGTCTAGACATTTGTACTATTAGGGCTCCTTTCTACTTTTCTTTCTTGTTGTTAGGTGCCATGGAGTTAGTTCTGAACCACAGCAACCCCTGGTCCTGCGCCGCCCTCGCAATCACTGGGGTATTTCAGCCCATTGTTGCCGCCTCTTCCTGGGGAGGGGGGGTGTCTTCCTCTTTTCCACTGACTCCCCACTTTACTTAGCAAGATGTCATTCTCCAGGGACAGGTCCCTCCAGATGACATGTCCAAAGTACAAAAGATGATGTTTTTCCATCTTTGATTCTAAAGAGCATTCTGCCTGTACTTCTTCCAAGATAGATGTATTCATTCTTCTGGAAGTCCACAGTATATGCAATATTCTTGGCTAACACCATAATTCAAAGACATGAATTTTTCTTTGGTCTACCTTATTCATTGTCCAGTTTCCACATACATAAGAGGTGATTGAAAATACCATGACGTGGCACATCTTAATTCTCAAAGTGACATCTTTGCTTTTTAATGCTTTAAAGAGGTCTTTTGTAGCAGATCTGCCTAATGCAATTCGTTGTTTGATTTCTATCCATTGGTAATAATAGAGAGTGCTGGGTGAGGTCGGATGAGGTGTATACAGGGTTATTTTGTTTCATGTAGACACGCCATCATTTTTTCTAAGTCTGCTTTGGCATTTTTACATTTCTCGATTTGCTGGGAGCCTCAACTTTGGTGTGGCCAGATCTCCTCACCTCCAGGACTGTTCTATGGAGAAGCACCTGAAGGTGGCCAGGACTTCTCCACAGGACCTCAGAGAAAGAAGCAGCCTTGGTCAAAGCTACAGCCAGCTGGTCGCAGAGCAGGCCCCCCAGCCATGCCTCAGGACTCCAGATGCAGGACAAAGTTCAGAGATAGACCCTACTAGTTCCAGGCTCAGTGACTGCACACAGCCTGCCTGGAAGGCATCTCATGTGGCCAAGAAACTGGCTGTGAAGCTGTGGTCAGTTTAGGAACACGCCTTTGATTTCCTGTTTCCATGTTGGATTTGCCTTTCGCCTTTACTCTTGCTACTCTGAGATTGCACCTTTCAAGAAAGCTTTAGCCCATAAGCTATGCCTCAGGCCTTGTCTTCTAGGAAAGCCAGGTGAAGACAGTTATAAAGGGCCAAGGCCAGCACTTTATTGACTTCTAGGGAAAGTGATGAAAAAGCGTGGGGAAAAGAAACATGAGGGGGGATCTGTAGGAGATGGGACCCTGCCCCCAGAATGGGATGGAGGGAGGGTAAAAGAATGGTGGTACTTCTGGTAGTAGATGGGGATGTTGTTGTTGTTGTTGTTGTTAGGTACACTAAGCACAGCAGCCCGTGGTATTTTCAATATTCTTCTCCAACACCATAACTCAAATGCATCAATTCTTCTATGGTTTTCCTTATGCATTGTCCAACTTTCACATGCATATTTGTTGTTGTTGTTGTTGTTGTCAGGTGCCATCGAGTCGGAACCGACTCATAGCGACCCCATGCACAGCAGAACGAAACAATGCTCGATCCTGGGCCAACCTCACCAACGCTGCCACCCCCGAGTCCATCAATGATGCCACCTGGCCGATCCATCTCGTTGGAGGTCTTCCTCTTTTTCTCTGACCCTCCACCCTACCCAGCATGACATCCTTCTCCAACGATTGTTTCCTCCGGACTACATGTCCAAAGTAGGAGAGACGAAGCTTAGCCATCCTGGCCTCCAAGGAGCACTCTGGCTGCACTTCTTCCAAAACAGATCTATTGGTTCTTTTGGCAGTCCATGGCACCCTCAGTATTCTCCTCCAACACCACAACTCAAATGCATCAATTCTTCTATGGTTTTCCTTATGCATTGTCCAACTTTCACATGCATATTAGGCTATTGAAAATACCAAGGCTTGGGTTGTTGTTATTGTTAAGTACTGTGGAGTCGGTTCCGACTCATAGTGACCCTGTACAGGGTTTACGAGGCTGTAAATCTTTACAGGAACAGAAAGCCTCATCTTTCTTCCGTGGAACCGCTGGTAGTTTCGAACTGCTGAACTTGAGGCTGGCAGCCCGACACGTAACCACTACACTACCAGAGCCCTTGAGTTAGGAGCACCTTAATCCTAAAGCTGATATCTTTGCTCTTGAACATTTCCAAGAGGTCTTGTGAAGCAGATTTGCCTGATATAATACTTTGATTTCTTGACTGCTGTTTCTATGAGTGTTGATGGCAGATCCAAGCAAAATGAAGTCTTTGACAACCTCAATCTTTTCTCCATCTCTCATGATGATATTTATTGGTTCAATTGTGAGGATTTTTGCTTTCTTTAAATTGAGGTGCCATCAGCGTAGTGGTTACAAATCAGGCTGTAAAACTGCAAGGTCAGCAATTCGAAACTACCAGCTGCTCCAAGGGAGAAAGATGAGGCTTTCTGCTCCTGTAAAGATTTACAGCCTCGGAAACCCTGTATAGGGTCACTATGGGTCGGAACCAATTCCACGGCACATAACAACAACATCCATATTGAAGGTATAGATGGGCATAGGTTATGCATAATAATCAAAGAAGAGGTTAGTGTGTGTGGTACGGAAGGGAGATGACCATAGGGTCCCCAACTCTATTGCCTGGGTGTAGGATTTGTTATGGAAAATAATTTCATTCCTTCCTCCCCCAAAATATTTGTCATAAATCCTCATCCCTATATAGGTGGGTACAATCCCATTTGGAAAATAGTGTTGCTATGCTAATGAGGCAGTATTAGTATAGGGTGCATCTTGGCTCAATCTCTTTGAGATATAAAAGGAGCAGATTAAACAAGAGATGGAGGAAGGAAGATACCATGACACATGAAGATCAAGGAGGTGAGGCCACTCTCCCAGAGCTGGCACAGACTTTTGAAAGCCTTCCCTTCGAGACAACACTCTCTGCATGTAAGCCTCCTCACTAGGAAAAAAGACATTTCTGTTTGGCCGAGCCCTTCATTCAAAGAATTTCTGCTACAACACAAGGTGACTGAGACAGGACTCAGCCTCTCATTCAACAGTCTCCCTGCTGAGCTCTCTGCTGCAACCCCTCTCCCCTGAGGACATCACTTACTGTCCAGTGACCAAAGTGGTCTTTCTACATGCAAGATCGGTCATGCCACTTCCGTGCTCAAACACTGTTATGGCGCCTCATTACATGGGAGGAAGTATAACTGCTGAAGCTAGCATACATGCCAGCTTCGTCCACCTTCTGTGTGTCCCTCTGTCTGCACTGTGCTTTCTCTCTTTCTAGAAATCCTTGAGCCTTCGTCTTCATTTGGTGACCTCGTCCACACCCTCCAAAGTTCAATTTCAGTGTCACCTGCTTGTGAGGGTTCCCTGGTTACCCTCTACTACCTGGCAAAATGGCTCCTCCCTCAATGTGACCTGTGTCCTTTACACATCTTTAGTGACGTCCCTGACGTGGTCTCTTGTGATTATTGATTTACCTGTGTGGCTCCCACCTGGACTATAAAGATTCTGGAGGTTTTGCACATAGTAAACTCTGGAGACATTTTTTGAGTAAGTGAATGATCACCTTACTTCACAGTGAACGCCCTGCTTCCAGAACCAGACAGCTTACACCCCCAATCTGGCTGCAGGCATATGACCCTGCTTTTACCAGCCAGGCTCCTCCATCCCCTGAGAGATTTGGTTTAAGAAGTGAGAACTGGGGTTCAGTGTCCGAGGGCAGGGAGTTGATGTTGGCACCTGTGGTGGGTTTGTTGTCCAGTTCTTTGGCTGTCTACCAGCCCAGTGGCCAAGCTGCTGGTATCTATTCAAGTATCTAAGGAACTTGAAGGCATTTGTGTATGGGCATTTCTGGTCTGCCTGCGTTGCTTCAGTCTGGCTTTCTGGTCCTCCTAGAAATTCTGTGAACCATCTTCTATCCTTGTCTGCTTAACCCAGTCAGAGTAGCTTATGTTCTTTGTAATCAGTGGGATAGTGCAGGAGAGACTGTTAAAATCTGAAATCTGCCATTTACCTAGTATGTTGTTGAGTCAATTCTGACCCATAGTGACCCTGTATAGGGTTTCCAAGGAGAAGCTAGTGAGCTTGAACCATCGACCTTGTAGTTCAAACAACTTTGCAGTCTGACGTATTAGCTCACAGCACCACACAGGACGCCTGCTTAGTATAACAATGAGCAAATTACTTCACTTCTCTGTGCCTAGATTTCCTCATTTTTAAAATGGGCATTGTGTTGTTAAGTGCCGGTGAGTTGGTTCTGAATCATAGTGACCCTGTGTAGGTTTTGAAAGAACCGCTGGTGGGTTTGAATTGTCAGCCTTTAGGTTAGCAGTCCAGTGCTGACCCTTCAGTGACTAGTAATATCCCTTAAAATTGCTGAGGGCATTAAATGAATAGTGAAGTTCTCTATATAGTGCAACAAACCACACACTACTTGGTAACTTAAAAACATTTATTATCTTTCCTGGGTCTGTGGGCTGAGTGGACTCAGCTGGGTGGTGCTTGCTTGGGGTCCCTCATGTGATTGAGGTCTGATGACATCTGGGGCACCTGCTCTCGGAACTTCAGCTGAGCTGAATGTGCAATGTAGCTGGCTCCCAGGGCTGCCACTGAATGCTGGCTGCCGGCTGAGAGGATGCCTAGAGTTGTTGCCCTTGGTCTTGCTATGTGGTTTGTATTTCTCACAGCATAGGGTTCTGAGAAAGGAGCAAACTGAGTGTAAGAGTTCTAGGAACTGCAGACAAAAGCTGCAAGTCTACTTATGACAGCTTTAGAAGTTCCAGAAATGTCACTGTTATCACATGCTATTGGTTCTTTGTTTGGTCACCAAGGCCAATCAAAATTCAGAAATTAACCTTCATCTCCTAATGGGAAGTACAGCAAAAAGTCTGTCGCCATCTTTAATCGACTTTAATGAAACACTGCAAAAATGCGTATAGTACTTGGCACTAAGTCTGTAGTCTTTAAATATGAGATTTTGGTTTGCTCTCCTTTCGCCCCACCCAGCATTCATTAAAAAAGCCAAACCCATGGTTGACATGCCGGTTCTGCCTATAACGTTTCCAAGACTGTAAGTTGTTCTGGAAGCACATTGCCACATCTTTCTCCTGTAGAGTGGCTGGTAGGTTTGAACCACTGACTGGTTAACATCTAGCACTTTAATCACTGTTCCACCAGGGCTCCTTGCATTCATTCAACTGGTTTCTAACTCCGGGGAGGCCAGCTCCATTTGTCCACCAAGCCCACCCTAGTAATCAGTATGCGGAGGTGACAGACTCTGGCTGTGATCCAGATGGGGAGGTAGTTTTAATACAGCAGGAAGATCTATTGCTGTCCCCACTCAGAGCAACCCTGTATAGGGTTTCCGAGGAATGGGTGGTGGGTGTGAACTGCCTACCTTGCAGTTAGCAATCCAGTGCTTATCTTACAGTGCCACACCAAGACCAGAAAGGTTTAGGAGACCGGAATCTAGCTCTACCTACTCCAGCAAGTTATCTCATTGCCTTGAGCAAGTCCACTGCCCTCCTTAGACTCAGTTCCCCATTTATCAAATGGAGATCAGACAAGATGAACTCTCCAGCCCTGATCCTCAATGCCACACCAGGGGCTCGGGGATCCAGATGCTGGCCTGTCCCCTGTTGCTGGGACTGTCCCACGGCTCATCTTTAGTGCCACACCTGGGCTCCAGGCTTGCCCAATCCCTCCCAGGTCTCAAAGATGTCTCACTTCTAAGGTCGTCCCCAGCTGATTTCCCCTCTGAACACAACCTCTGAAAGTCCCTTTTGTAAATGAGATGTTGGTAACATTAAGGGGAAAGGACCTTCCCAGCTCTCCCAGCTCTCCCAGCTCCTCCTGGGGAACCTAAAAAGCTTTGCTTACCCCCTGTCCTACCCCCTGTCTTGGCTTTCACAGGAGCCTCCATCGTCTGTGCTGCCACGTGGTTTTCTGGGAGCTTCTGGTGAGATGGGATGTGATTCTCAGCAGGGCTAACAGCATGGGGGAGTTCTCAGACCCCACCCCACTGTGGCTGGGAATTGGGAGCAATGCCCGCATGTTTATTGCTCACTTCACTGTACCAGGAACCACCAGCCTATAGAGGAGCTGAGTGTATTCTCAGTATAGGGTGGGAAAGCTTCAACGCAAAATGTCCCCTCCTAGCTAGCTTCCTGGTGATTGTTTCATGATTATCTGTTGGAATTTTGGCATTGCGGGTTAAACTTGGGCTGCTAACCACAAGGTGGGAAGTTCAAGTCCACCAACTGCTCTGTGGAAGAAGAATGAGACTGTCTGTTCCCATGAAGATTTATACTCGCAGTAACTTTACGGAGCAATGCAACACTGCCCTATAGGGCCGCTCTGAGTTGGAATGGACTCAGATGGCAGTGGATTTGGATGTTTGGTTTTCGAAGCCTGTGATCGGGGTGAAATTTGCTGCAGGGAGGAGGACTGAGCATGAGGGAGCTGTGCTTCAGGGGTGGCAGGTACTAAGGAAGCCAGTCTGGCAGTGGATATGTTTGTTGTTAAGGGCCATTGAGTCAGCTCCAACTCATAGCGATGCTGTGTAGGGTAGAACACTCACGTTGGTACTGGGGGAACACAGACGTTCTGACCTAGGTCCTTTCTGTTTTCATTCATTCATCCACTCAATGTTGAGGACTGGCTTCTGGGAAGAAGATGATCAACCAATACAGCAACTTCCTTCCCTGCTTTACAATCTAGCAGGGGGGCACAGACACCAACTCAATGTCCACCCCACAAATATAACATCCATCTGAGTGACGTGAGTGACAGGGGGTCTGACCTGGTTAGGGAGGTCATGGCAGAACCTCAGAGAAGTTGACTACTGGGAGAGGAGAGGGAAGGCCATTTCAGGAAGTAAGAACAGTACGTTAAAAGGTCCTGGGGGCCTGGATGGGGGTGGTGAGGGAGAGTGAATGGGTGTTTTCCCCTTGGTGTTCATGAACTTGGCCTTTAACTTAAAAACCATGGGAAACAACTGTGTAGGAGGCTGTTAGCATGATCTGATTGGCTTTTGGCTGCAGGGACAATAGTTGGAAGTGACGAGAGAGTGAATGTGGGAAGGCCACTGCCTTTGTTCAGACCAAGGGCAGACTCAGGTGGCAGAGCTGGAGATGAACAGTGGGCTCACAGAAATCTTTGGAAGGTAAATGGCCCTGGTTTGGAGGTGAATTTGGCTCCCAGGTTTTGACTTGGGTTTGTGACTTGCCACTGACTGACATGCAGAAGGCTGAAGGAAGAGGACAGACAGTGGATTCGTTCTAGGACAGTTTAAGTGAATCAAAGCCTGCCTGTGCAGAAAGTCAAGAGGTATACGCATAGGGCTGGGGTTTCTCTGGGTCTGAGTCCCAGGGAACTGTGGAGTTAGAGAACCATATGGTCTGGGAGGTGACTGAAGACACTCAGCCTCCCCAACCAGCATCCAGGGGCCAGGGGTGGGACTTACCCGAAGAAGGAGCAGAGTCAGACAGAAGGCACCCAACTTGGAGGAAGGCCAGCATTTGCCACCCAGGAAAGGGCAGCCTGCTAAAGACCAAAAGAGAGGGGCCCCATTGTAAGAAAGAACCCAGTTCACTGCGAAGCAGTGGTTGATCCTGTTGGGCAGGGAGGGTCAAGAACGGGGTTCCTGGCTGTGCCTGGGGGCTGCCAACTCACATATCAACACCTTCCTTCCTGCCAATGACAACCAATGTTCTCCTCGGGATCTGGAGCCCGAGACAGACTGACGACCCCAAAACGCTTGGCACTGCAAACCAGAACCAGGACCACCTGATGGATTTGGACTCACAGCGACCCTTCAGGACACAGTAGAGCTACCCCATAGGGTTTCCAAGGCTGTAAATCTTTAGAGAAGCAGACTGTCTCATCTTTCTCCCATGGGTTCAAAACAACCTTTCTATCAGCAGCTGAGCTCCCAAACACTGTACCAGCAGGCATCTTAAGAACAAGGCCAGACTCTTGAAATGCCGTCTATGGAATCTTGGTGTGGCGCTGTGGGTTAATGCGCTGGACTGCAAAGGTGGTTTGAATGGCAAGGTTGGTGGTTCAAGTTCACCAGCTGCTCCTTGGAAACACTATATCAAGGTCACTATGAGTCAGAATCAAATGGACTTGACGGCACTTAACAACAGCAACGACATTTAGTTCTTGGATGGAGGCTTCTGGGCATTCTTAAGCTTGCTTTAGAAAGAAACTGCAGGAGTAGGAGGACTGTTGGAAGGCAGCGCATTCCAGGTTAAACCCTAATGAATCCCAGTCTCTTGATCCCCCTCCAGCACCCGTCAAGCAGGAAATGGAAACCAGGTGTCAACATTTGCCTTTTCCATCTATGGACCAGTTTTGAGCTCTGATGAAGCCTATAATCTGGCATTCGATTTAATTCACTTCAATTAGATGCAAGTCAGTTCAATTCAACTTAATCAATTAAATTAATCCAAGAAGTCTACGAGAGTCTGTAGAACTGAGCGGGGTAAAGGAGAGGGAGGTCCCATTGCTTCAGGGATTGAAGTGATAAGGTGTCTTGAAGGAACGAGCCCACTAGGCTAGAGATGGGAAGTCTACCTGGCAGGCAGAGCCCAGAAGGCAAAGGAAGTACAGAGTTTTCAAAGGATTAAACCAGGTGAAGATGGACCCTGCAGAGTGGGCAGAACAGGCAACGGCTGGTCTTGTACATACAAAGTGTCCACTCACTCTGGTCATTGAAGGGCTCTGAGCCAGGGAGCAAGGCATCCTGGGAGCACTGAAGCATGTAGACTATGGCACCCCTTAGACCTTGCTTGCTGAAAGTAAAGAGGACTTAAAATATTTACTGATGAAGATCAAAGAGCACAGCCTTCGGTATGGATTGCATCTCAATGTCAAGAAAACAAAAATCCTCACCACTGGACCAATAAACAACATTCTTATCAACAGAGAAAAGATTGAAGTTGTCAAGGACTTCATTCTTCTTGGATCAACACTCATGGAAGCAGTAGTCAAGAAATCAAACGATGTATTGCATTAGGCAAATCTGCTGTACAAGACCTTTTTAAAGTGTTGAAGAGCAAAGATGTCAGCTTGAGGACTAAGGTGCACCTGGCCCAAGCCATGGTATTTTCAATAACCTCATATGCATGTGAAAGCTGGACAGTAAATAAGGAAGACCATAGAAGAATTGATGCTTTTGAGTTATGATGTTGGAGGAGAATATTGAAAGTGCCACGGGCTGCCAAAAGAACACACAGATCTGTGTTGGAAGAAGTGTAGCCAGAGTGCTCCTTGGAGGCCAGGATGGCCAAACTTCGTCTCTCATACTTCAGACATATTGTCAAGAGGGACCAGTCACTGGAGAAGGATATCATGTTTGGTAAGATGGAGGGTCAGAGAAAAAGAGGAAGACCCCCAACAAGATGGATTGGCAGAATGGCAGCATCAATGGGCTCAAGCGTGGCAACAGTAGTGAGGTTGGTCCAGGACGGGCAGTGTTTTGTTCTGCTGTGCATAGGATTGCAATGAGTCGGTACCGACTTGATGGCACCTAACAACAACATTAACAAGCCCTGCCCTGGGGCCTACAGTGCGAGTCTGGCTTCCTCACTGGGCACTGAGTGCAAACACCTCTGCTCAGAGGGGCATGGATCCGTGTGGCACAGCCCAGGGGTTTGCTGCAGGGAAGGACACCAGTAAACACCATCGCTCTCCCTAGTGGCAGCTCTGAGACAGCCTGTGGAAACGCAGTGAGCCTGTCTGCACTCTCTAGATGGCTTGGAGCTCCCACATCTGTTATCATCTGTTATCAAGAGGGGATTTGGGTCAGAGCAAGTCATGTCAGGCAAAGCTGCTGCTCACACTGATTCCGTCCTTCACCTGAGAGTCATCTGGTCTGGGTGGTGACAGACACCACTGAAGTAGAAGTCACTGACACCAGCCCTTTGACGGGAGGTGATGGGAGATGGAGCTCAGGAAGAGGTCACCATGATGGCATGGCTTGCTCTCACAAGAAGGTGTTGTGAGGAAGGCGTGACTGCTGTGTGAGAGGCAGGCCTGACCTCAGCAAGAGACAAAAGACCGCAGAAGTTATCTGATGCAACTCCTTCCTTGGGCATCTGAGGCCAGAGACAGGAAGGGGCCTCCACAAGTGGGTGGTAGGGTTTTTAGTCCCTGAGTCAGCAAATCCATCCCTTTCTGCAGTACCAGAGCTTCCTCTTACCTAGGCCTGGAAGTGTCTCTGTTTCATGTGGCAAAGTAATAGAGCAGCCGCGGACCCAGGTCCGAGGCTGTGAGTAGGTGAGGAAGACAGCCACATGAAGGTACTTGTGGAGGCACCAGCCTGGTCAGGAAGCCTAAGGCCCCTCAGGCCCCTGGGCGACAGGAACCCCCAAGACCTAGGATGAGGACTGTCCCCCAAGCAGCGCCGTATTGTGACCCCCAGAACTCAGACTGACTTCTCTGCTATTTTCTCTAAAGGCCACCCTGCTGCCCAGAGAGGGGGTGATGTGTGTCTTTGTAGACTTCCCTCACTCACCGTCAGTGTCCTCTTCTGTCAGAGAGTGGTGACGGCTCCTAGTGGAGTCGGTAAGGAAAACAAAATGGGATGGACATGATCTGCAGGATTTGATAAGAGCTATGCAAGGCAGTCAGATGAGGTGTCTCTCCTCAAACACTCCAGGGACATATAGGTGTGGAGCAGTGTACTGAGATGGCAAAGCCTGGGTGTGAGAGCTGGGGGCCTCAGTGAATCTCTTAGGTCTTCTGGGCCTTGGCCTCCAGCTCCTAGGCTGACGCATTGCCTGGGACCCTAGAGGTTGGCTCTTCAAGAGGAAAAGGGAATCCCTCAATCTACCATCAAGCATTGTGGTACACGGCCTCCAGCACTCTCATACTCAAGAGGTGGGAGGGTCTTTCATTGTTCTAATGTGGGGAGTCTACCTCCATTGGGACTTTGTGGTGCTCTGGGTACCCCAGCAGGGAAGGATTAGAGGAACACCGTTCTGTGAAACGAAATGATGGCCAAATCCCTGCCCACATAGCACTGAAGTCAGCAGCCTGTCTTGACTTTGCTTCCTCCACCCCGAACTTCCTCCTTTGGGTCTCTGTCCCTGTTCCAGATTATTCCTTTCACCCTCTGTCAGCCCCTGGAGTGCTTGGTCTCACTTTGGACAGGTCAGAAATTTCAGCACTGATCCTAGAGCAGTGAAATGGTACCGGTGTCAGAGGTCCATCTCACACTTGAGGAAAGATGTCTGGTGACTGCGTGAGGATTAGGAACTCAACGTCTTCTCTCCCAGACCCAAAGCATAATGATAAATGACCAACTAGGCAATAAAACCGCAACTCACATTGCAAAGAAAGGATTAACCTTTTTTTTTTTCTTTTTCAAACTGTGGTTTGGGTGAAAGTTTACAGAGCAAGTTACTTTACGACTAATATGTTTAATGCGCAAAGAGTTCCCACCTACCAATAAGGAAAAGGCAGTAATCCTATAGAAAAATAGACAGAGCACACGAAGACAGTTTTAGAAAAGGGTATACAAATTATTTTTAAATACACGAATAGCGACTCAGGCTTACTCATAAGAGACATGCAAATTACAACTTCAATAAGACAGCCTCTTTCAACCATTGTGCTAAAGAAGATCAAAAGGGTGACTATATTCTGCCACTGAGGATGTGGGGACAGACATAGTCATTTAGCACAAATGGAGCCCTGGTGGCACAGGGGTTAAGCACTTGGCTGCAAACTGAAAGGTTGAAACCTACCAGCTGCTCCTCAGGAAAAAGATGGGCAGTCTGCTTCCATCAAGGTTTACAGTCTTTGAAATCCTAGGGACAGTTCTATCCTGTCCTATAGCGTTGCTCTGGGTCAGAATTTACCTGACCAGCAGTGGGTATTTGGCGGAACATGAATCTTTGCCACCGCTGGGAACAGCAATTGGACAGCACCCATCAAAATGACATAACCTTTTCCCTTTGATCCAGTGAATCCAATTCTAGGAATTCGTTACACAGATAAATGTGTAAAATGAGTAAGAGGTCATTTCTCATGACGTTATTTATAAAGGCAAAAGACTAAATAATGCCCGTATGTCAATCAGTAAAGGAATTAGTAAAATGACAATTGTCCAGCCAGACAATGGAATTATGCACAACCCTGGAGTTGTAAAAGGTTTGCACTCAGCACCTAACCTAAAGGAGTCCTGGCGTGGCACTGTAGGATCAGTTCTGGATTGCTAACCATGAGATCAGCAGTTCAAATTCACTTGTTGTTCTTGGAAACCCTATCCAGGGTAGCTATGAGTCAGAATTGACTTGATGGCACTTAACAACAACTAACCTGAAGGTGGAAGTTTGAACTGTCCCAGCAGTACCATGGAAGAAAAGCCTGGTGAACTGCTTCCAAGGAAACAGAGCAGTTCTACTCTGGAACACGTGGGGCTGCCATGAATCAGAAATGACATCAACAGATTTGGTTTGAGCAGATTAAAGAGAACAACCACATAGTTGACTTTAGTTACACCACCGGGGATAGAAGAACCTCCCAACTGAGCCCAGCCAGCCCACAGAATCACATACAAGAATAGATGATTATACTAAAACCACTGAAAGCAACAAAGAACAAGGAACCTTTGTCCTGATAAGGAAAGGGCTCCAAGATATATTGATGTGCTATCACTTGGGGGAGGGGGAGAGGAACAGCCCTCACCACACAAACACACTTTTATTTGTGTTTGTGAATGCATCTATGGTCTAGAAGATGTCGAAGAAGCTAGTAACAGTGGTGGTCTCACACTGGAGGAAACGGGTGGGGAGAGTTGGGAGGGAAGCTGACTTGCTTTTCTCTGCATCTCCTTTTGCACAGTCTGAATGTTTAGGACATGCCTGTACTTTCTACTCTAGATTCATACTTGCATGAATTAACGAAGCACATGGTCTCTGGCACAGCTGTTGAAGATAAGGCAGTGACATATTGGGGTGCTGGCCCTTCTGTGTGGGGTCTTAGAGAGAAGGGCTTGGAAAGGTTCTCACCCAGCCCCCATACAGGGTGGTGATTCAAGAATACCCAGAGAGTTTCGGTTCCCTGGTCTTTTCTGCTCTGTCCCATTTGACTTCCTCCCCTGAGGACATGAACTCTACTGTTTGCTAAAAATCTCAGCATCTTTAGCAGGTCTGCTCTGCTATCTCCTCTGGGTGTCGTCTTTAGATCCTGTCTTTGACCTAGTCCCTAGGGACTCTGTCTGACCCTGGGGGTGTCTCAGCCTTCTCAAGTGTGACTGTTTGTCCTAGGAGCCCCTGGGTGTTACAAATCGTTGCTAACCAAAAGGTTGGCAGTTTGTTGGACTCACTCAGAGGTGCTTCAGAAGAAAGGTCTGGCAATCTGCTTCTGAAAGGTTACAGACTTGAAAATCCCATAGAACACAATTCTACTCTGCACTCATGAGTCAGAGTTGAATCCACGGCAACTAACAACACTTGTTTTCAGTCTGAGAACTTGTGACCAGCCCCTGCTACAGGTACGGGCCTCAAGAGCTCACAGCTGTAACTACTTTGCTCTGAGCAACTCTGCTCAGATTTAGGGCTGAGGCCTGAAGGAAGGGCCAAATGGGAAGCCAGGACAAGTCGTTTCCACAAGTGAAGTGCCTAGCTACCCAGCAGTCCTGGAACTGGGGACAGTTGACTGTGTTGTTGAGCTTTGGGCTGGAATATCCTGACCTTTTACCAGGTGCTTGATGGATGCTGAGAGCCCAAGGACAGCAGGTGAGACTACTGAGCCCAGAGGTGTTGAGTCTGGTAGACATGGAGGAAGATGTCTGGACAGTCCTGTTCTTTTAAACCAGCTCCTTGGCTGAATTGGGCAAGTCACTTCACCATTCTGAGCCTCAGTTTTTCCATCTGTGAAGTGGGGGCGCTAATATCTTGCTGCAGGATGTGGCTCTCTGTGGATCAGTGCCCTGTGTTGCTGCCTCCTGAATGTCACTGTGCTTGGGTCCTGGAGTGTGTGACCTGCCAGCGGGTCAGGCTTGTCCCCAAGGAGACACCTGCGAAGGTGTGGGGCAGTCAGACCTACTGGAGAAACAGGTGAGTGGGTACTAGGTCACATCCACAGGGCACAAAAATCAGCCTCCTTGTGTATCTTTTTAAATAATTTTGATTGGGAGCCTATGCCTGCCTGCCACCGTCAATGACAGAAAACTTTGGACGAGGGGAACATGTGAGGGCCCCTTTTCCAGGGCCTGTCTGATAGAAAGAACCCAGTCCTTACCACATCACCAGGCTCCATCCAGGGGTCATCTCTGCAGATCATGCATATAACTCAGTTTCTTCTCGCCGTCACCCCGTGTCACAGAGAGGAAGCTGAGGCACAGAGAGGTCACACAGCTAGAAAAGAAGGAACAGGAATTTGAAATCTGTAGCCTGGCTCACAGCGGAGACAAAGACAGGGAGATTCCCCCAGGAAGGGGGTGAGGAAGCCCAGCACCCCAAAGTGTGGTCCCTGTTCACCACCCCTCCTACCCCCTTCTGTGAGTCAAAGCCTGTCAGATTTCCATTTGAATCTCACAAGGATGAAAGCAGGGGGTTCCACCAGAAGCCTGGGGTTGGTCCATGGTCTCTGTTTATTTAGCTGGCTTGGGGTTTTAGAAGTCAGAGGAGCCAGTCTCAGAGAAGGTGACCATACATGCCCACCGTCTTATGTGCGGTTCACTTGCTCGGCCTGGGTGGGGGCCTTAGTGCTAGGCCCCCAGCATCAGATGCATATCCAGGTACTTTGGACTGGTCTCCGACCCTCCTTTCACTGCGGCTGGTCAGTTGGCTCTGCTTGGACTCACAGGGACCTGATCTATATAATAGCACTAAAGTCTGTTTCTCTTGTGCCATAGTCGTCACCACTGGGGCGTCTAAGCCCATCTTGTGGTGAGTTTGTCAATTGTTGAGGGTTTCCCTCCTGCTGGCTGACGCTCTACATCATCAAACATGCTGTCCTCTTCAAGCGATTTGTCTTTCCTGGTGACGCCTTCAAAGTAAGAGAGCCAAAGTCTGGCCATCCTCGCTGTTCAGTAACAACTGACTATGCTTATTCCTATGGTTCATTCTCTCGCAGCCCGTGTACTGGCACCCAATAGGAACGTTCTCCTAGACCAACCCCACCCCCAACACCCAATAGGAACCTCCTCCCATGCCAACCCCACCCCCAACACCCAATAGGAACCTCCTCCCATACCAGACCTCATAGAATCTTTAGTAATGTTAATTCTCCATTTTAATCACAGAATCATATGTGATAAATAAATTACTTAAATAGTAATGTCCTGGTGTGGCACTGTGGGTTAATGAGCTGGAATGCAAAGCCATTTGAACTGCAAGGTTGGAGGTTCAAGCTCTCCAGTCACTCCTCGGAAACCTTATACAGGGTCACTATGGGTCACAACCGACTCTACGGTTCTTAACAATGTTTCTCAGATTATAAGACTTTGTTGTTGTTGTTGTTGTTGTTAAGTGCCTTCGAGTTGGTTCCAACTCCTGATGACCCTGTAAAAGGTTTCCAAGGAGCAATTGGTGAGCTTGAACTGCCAACCTTGAGGTTCAAACTGACTTTGCAGTCCAGCTCATGAACCCACAGTGCCACACCAGGACTCTGATCTCTGATTATGATTACTACTAGCAAAGTTGTTTTGTAAAAATCTTTCCACACTGAATTCCAACATTATTAGCTACAATATTACTAGTTGAAGTAATTTACCAAGTTTTGATTTTTCTCCTTCCTTTCCTTTAATTCCTGGAGGTATTGTGGGTTAGGTGTTAGGTTGCTAATAGCAAGGTAAGAGGTTCAAAGCCACCAGCTGATTTTCTGGAGAAAGATGAGACTGTATGCTCCCATAAAGATTTATAGTCTTGGAAATTCCTTAGAGGGTCTCTGCGAGCTGGAATTGACTCTGTGGAAAGGGGTTTGGGCTCCAGAAAGTTATTGATCCAGGCTCATAGATACTACTCATCACATTACTATAGCTGACCCACCAGAAAAGGTGACAAAGTCATCCACCGTAGAAACCTTAGCAGCAACCCAAACAGCATATGCCTTTAGTGCGTGGGGTTCATTTCCCATATGATTAAGCATCTTTGTAATTGGTTAACAAGGATAGCTCTGACAGAGCGCATTAGAAGCTCCAAAGAATAAACCAAGAACTTCAGCTTTGAAGGTATATTGATACACATAAGCTGGGTTTACGAAAGATGTTTTTTGCTGGTGTTGGTGTTGTTAAGTACCATTCAGTGGGTTCTGACTTACAGCAAGTCTGTATAGGGTATCCTAGGAGTGGCTGGTGAGTTTGAACCACTGACCTTGATGTCCAGTGTTTATAATACAGCCTCACACCAGCACTCTTCTATAATTAACTACAGGAATAATTTTATAAAAATAGTCAATTTTTGCCTAAACACTTTATTTTACTGTCACCCCTCCCCCCTGACAGTGTCATGTGGTGCGGCCCCCCTCATCTCAGTGATGTCACCGAGTCCACAGTATACTGAAACTGGGGTTCAGAGAGAAGCAACGCGCCTAGGTCACCTGGTACGTGGGAGGAAGCTCTCACAGTGGGACCTGGGCCCTGCAGACGGAAGCTTGGCTTTGCTTGTGGCTTCAGGGAGGGCTTTGTGCTGAACTCAGCCACCTTCCCAATAACCTCTAGCTCTGTCCCCTCTGGGTGTCCTTGTCACTTTTTCCGAGTTTGTCTTCCTTCAGGTCATTGTGGGATGATTCGGGTGGGGTTGCATGTGGCTGGCTCTGTCTCTTGCAGAAAGAAAGCAGACCACGAAAACCACACCCGGGGTCCTGGAGAGAGTGTGCAGGGTCACATGACAGACTCTGTGGCCTACAGCACCTGCGGGGGGCGGGGGGGTGGGCTGGGGAAATGTGGGGGTGGATGGGCTCTGAGGAAGTTCTGCCTCTTCTCCAGACCTCCCCTTGCACCCGAATAACGGAGCAACCACAGAGCAGAAAGGACCCCTTCATCCTGCCCAAGAGGGCGTCATTGCTGCTTCCTTCCTCTGCTTGCCAACCTTATATGACCTTCTGTGATCCTTGGACCCTTCAGGCCAAGCGTCTTCGTGTCTCCTCCCTGCTGCATCCTCACTGCTCCACCTTTGCTCCCGCCATGTCTCCTGCCTATAATTCTTATCCCCGCTTCTGCTCAAATAAATGCCTCCAGCTTTTCCTTTAAGCCAAATGGAAGCTCCCCAGTTCCCTGAAGACTGGCTCCCACCGTTTTCAACCTTTTTCATCCCCCAAGTGTCCTTCTTCAGCTGCCTCCTGTCCCACACATGCATGCCACCTATGCCCACATACTCCAGACCCAGTGCTGGGAACAGGATTTGCAAAAACTCTCAGGAAGAGTCTAAGGGTGAGGCCACCCGGGACAGAATAGCCTTGGAATGTAAGTTCTAAGGACAAAATTGCAGATATTGAAAGTAGGTCACACCCACCCTGGGAGCAGTTAGATGGGCTCCTTATGATGAACACTGAGACCCGCCTTAGTGGGGGTGCCTCCCTGCACTTGAGGCAGCTCTGTCTTGACGGAGTCTTCAGTTGTTCCAGCGCTCTGGTACGGCAGGGGTGACATCTAAACAACCGGATTATTATCAGAATCATTAGGTTTTCAATATATGGTTTTCATAGAATTTTAAAAGATTATATATTTTAGTCTTCACAACACCCTTAATATTTAATCTTCATAATGACCATGAAGTATACCAATGGCTAAGATCATTCACCTCTCTTTATTAAGGGGTCACTGAGGCTTGTCTGCTGGGGGAATTCCTAAGATGTCAGAACAGACCAAGGTCAACTGTGGTTTCCAGTCTGGGTCTTTGGCCCCCAGATCCCTGCTTCTTACAATCCCAAACTCAGAGACTTAATCTGCCTATGGGAACAGATAAGCCGCTATTGAAATTTCAGTTCCACCATTTATGACCAGCGGGGTGACTGTCAGCATGTTACCTGACCTCTCTGGGTTCCTGATGTTCATCTGAAAAGTTAGGTAATAAAGCCCATTTTGAAGTGACCTGGTATGGTGCTCTAGGAGACGCGCTGGACTGTTAAGCAGTTCAAGCCCACCAGCTATCTCAGAAACCCTACTCAGGGTCGCTATGAGTTGGAACCAACTCGATAACACCAAACAACAACAATAAAGACAATTTTATGGCTGGCTTATTTATTTGTTTTTTAAAGTAGATTTCCAGACTTTCCTTCTGAGATGACTCTGGACAGACTTGAACCTTCAACCTTCTGGTTAGCAATTGAGTGTGTTAACTCTTTGTGCCACCCAGAAATCGAGCACCCAGGCGGTGCATTGTAAAAGCTGGCAGTTAACATGATCTCTCTGCTAAAACAACCCTTCTTTCTTTTAATAATTCATCTTCGTTTTGTTGTTGACAATATACACAGCACACCATGTCCCAACGCAACAATCTCTACCTGTATGATCCATGGCATCGATGACATTCTCACCCACCTTTTCTGAACTCTTCTTCCCCCATCAACCTAAACTCACTGTGCCCTGCTCTTCATCTTTTGAGTTGCTGTTATCAGTTTGATCCCTTAAAGCAAGATCGTAAAGAAGCATGAGGCTCAGGTGAAGGAGCCTTCCCTGGAACAACCTGATCACTTCTGCAAGGCCAGACTCATCTGCTGTATGTGTACAAGCGCATCACCAGCCACTTCTCTTTGTGGGGCTGGTAATTGTCTGATTGTTTTCGAGTGCTGCATCTTCCCTAGCTCCCTCGGGAGGTTGGCCCAGTGGGGTTATTTTCTGCACTTGACAGATAAGGAAACAGAGAGACTTGTGACCTCTGTCAAGTCATCCAGTAAGAGAGGGCCCACAAGGACGAGAACCAGAGTTCTGGGTCCCCTGCTCGAGGTGAATGTTCTGCACTGCTTTCCTGATCCCTTGCTCATACTTTAAGTTCTTTCCCAACAACTGAAATCAACTTCCCCAATCTGAAAAAATTTTTTAAGTTTTTATTGTGAACTGAGTGATAGTTCACATGGGAGAACATCAGTTTTACACCATCATTTCATTGTAATGATTACAATCTCCTCCGTGCTTCATCATTCAACAGTATTTGCTTCTATTCCTTCTGGGTTTTTGTTTGTTTGTTTATTTTTTCTTTTTCCCAGTCTCTTTTAAAACATGACAAATGAACTGTCACCCACCTGCCTGAGCTTCAAGTGGTCAAGCTCGATACCTGCTCTAAGCCTCCTTGTGGTAGGCCTGGCCTGCACTCTGCCTGGTGAGCTAACCCAGTTCGGCCTCTGCTGTTGCGGCTGTGTGCTGTTGAGTCTACTCGGACTCTGAGAGCCTGTATACAGTTTCTGAATGTGGCTGGTAGGTTTGAACTGCTAACCTTGTGCCTGTCTTACAGTGCCACAGAAGAGCTTAGTTCACCCTCTAGCTCTACGTACCCAATGTAGTCTTTCCTCACTGTGGGCCTCACTTGTCTCTGGTCTGAAAACTTCCCAAGGTGTCGCCTGAGTTGCTGTTCCATGATACCCAGTGTGGAAGGTGGCAGTGTCCCAGGGGAACACCCTTCATGGTTTCCACAACCCACAGTCCATCCCCAAGAGAGGATTGAACTAAAGCCGACTTGCTCAGAATCGTTGAGGGAATCCACCTTCCTCTCAAGCTGGCCTGTTGGCGGGAATGAGCCTCTAATCAGAGAATACCCCTGAGGCCTTCTCCCAGCTTCCCCTGACTCCTCTCAAGGAGCTTGAAGAGAGAGAGATGGGAGCTGGTCAGGGAAGGGAGCAAGGAGCTGCCATCTCTAAGTTGTAGAACCATCCATTCCTTCAGGGCAGTGCTCTGTTAGAGGTAAAAGAACCAGGAACAACTGGCCACACCCTCCACCTTATTTTCTAGAAGCCTTTCAACCGGGCGTTTCAGATCCCAGCTCCTCTTCAAGGTGCCCCCAGGAGAGGTAGCTAGAAATGGCTGTCCAGACCTCCTTCAGGTGCCTCCCACACACAGCCTCCTTTTCTGCTAGGAAAATAAATCAGTCTAGTCAAGGCCCATCCCTGAAGTTCTGCACATGACTGGAGAGCTGCAGCCGAGGCTTCTGGGCCAGCCTCATGTGTTAGTGGCAAAGCTGAACCCAGATTTCTAGCCTTTGACACTCTGGACTTGCCAGTCATCCACAGCCTGGTATTTGGAGAGCACCTTGTTCTTCTCCAAGTGTGCGTGTGAGGTCAACAAACATAACTTCCATCCTCAGTTCAAGCATCCAGTTAAGTGCTGTCAAGTCAATTCCAACTCATAGCAACCTTGTATAGGGTTTCTGAGGAGTACCTGGTGAGCTTGAACCAAACTTCTGGTTTAAACTGACCTTACGGTCCAGTTCATTAGCCCACAGCACCATACCCTGAATTGCTGTTACCAGTAATCTAGTGAACAGGGGCATCTGTGAGCCCAGACTGTGGGTCAACCAGGCCCCCCGGTTCTAGAAATCCTGCTCAGAGACTTACTGTGTAACTTAAGGCAAGTTATTCAGTTGCTCAGAGCTTGTCTCACCTGAAAAATATGGTTGTGAGGTTAGAATGAGACAAGAAGCTTAGGGTTTTGCATATGGTGAGGCCCCCATAAGCAGAAGATTGGATTTTATCTCTGTCTCAGTGTTTTTCAGAGAAACAGAATACACGTATAGCCAAACCTGCGAAAGACGGAACCCATGTCATGAGGAAAGGTTGTAAGGCTGCATACTGTCAAAGATGGAAAGCTTGCGGGACTCAGAAAAGTGACACAGTCCTCGCAAGTTGTGGCTTTTATAGGTTTCGCTGTATATATATTCTGTTCCTCTGTATATATATATATACCCACCTGTAGCTCCACACACAAAGACCCGCTTCATTAAAGACTCACATGGGCGGTGGTGATGATAGTGCTCTGTGGAGTCGATTCTGACTCATAGTGAGCCTGTATAAATCTTTATGGGAGCAGAAAGCCTCATTTTCTCTTGTGGAGTGGCTGGTAGATTCGAACTGCTGATCTTGCTGTTAGCAGTCCATCTCATAATCCATTACGTTCTAGGGCTCCATGTCACACAGGGTAGTTCTGAGCAAAAGAAACTCGACGGCAACTGACAAGCAACTCAAATATGTTGTTATTGTTGAGTGCCATTGAGTCGGTTCTGACCCATAGTGACCCTCTATAGGATTTCCGAGGAGAAGCTGGTGAATATAAGGGGACTTCAAATAGTTCATGGACCAATGGAATTAAAACCTGATCATCTGCTCTGTAAGCCTTCACTCAATTCACAATACAAAGTTTCCAAAAATGAAAATAAAAATTAAGGTAATAGAATTTTTCCACATACCTCTGAAAGATTTGTTTTACAGAACTTGCTTGTGTCATTGTAGACAGCTGGCAAGATCCAAATCTGCAGGGCAAGAGGCAGCTTGGAGGCTCCAGCAGTCCTGAGTACCAATCCAGGATGTCTGCAGAGCACACTCTGTCTGGAAGCTCTAGGGTTACTCCCTCGCCTCTCCCAGCTTCCCGTAGCCCAGGCTGACCCTAGTTTGTGGTGCCATCTTCCTTCCGCATCTCTGTTTCTCTCTGTCTCCTCCCCTCTTTTATAGGGACACCATGATGTGTGTCCCTATAAATGATGTAATGAGGACCCAACGCACTCCAGTATGAGCTCATGTTCTCTTAGTTGAGAACACCTTCAAAGACCCCATTTCCAACAAGGCCACATTCACAGACACTGGCAGCTGGGACTTCAATATATCTTATTAGAAGATACAATCAGCCCATAACAATGCATGTTGTTGTTGTTAGGTGCTGTGGGGTGGGTCCTGACTCATAGAACGCAACACTGCCTTCACAATCATTTCTCTGTTTGAGCTCATTGCTTGTAGCCACTGTGTCAGTCCATGTTTGGTTCGCCCTCAACTTTACCAAGCATGATGCTTCTTTCCAGGATCAGTCCCTCCTGATAACAACCCATAGTAACCTCTGTTTCAGAGCAGGTACCAGGAACTGTGTTCTCATCAACTTCCTGCCCTCAGTTTATACACAGAGGGCATTCATAGCCATGTCTCAGGTGAGCTCACCAGGATGGGAGAGAAACAAGGCCAGGGAGCTGGCAGGTAGAGCTTGCCTGGTCTTTCATGGGTTACCAGCCTCAGAAGAGAAGCTCAGTCAAGACCAAGAAATGAGACACCGGCAAGTCAGAGAGAAACTGCCAGCCTCCAGTTAGAGGCCAGCAGATGCCAGAGAGAGGAGACCTCGGTGTGAGTTTGAGGGCTATAGATCCCTTCCTGGATTCCATGAGCTTGGATTGGGGGTCAGAACACCATCTGGGGACTGGAGACATGTAGGGGACAAACATGTCAGGTGGCTGGGAGCAGTATAAACAAAGCTTGTTTCAAATAGATTTGTTGTTGTTGTTGTTAAGTGCCATCGAGTTGGTTCTAACCCATAGCGACCCTGTATTTCCAAGGGTTTCCAAGGAGCAGCTGGTGAGCTTGAACCACCAACCTTGCAGTTCAAACAGCTTTGCAGTCTGACACATTAGTCCACAGCACCACACCAGGACTCCTCAAATAGATTGGGGCAGAAGAAAAGGGGTTTAAGCAGTAGCCAGACCCCTGTGGGTGTTCTCGGTCTTCCTGGGGTTCATAGGAAATGTTTAGAATGTAATGGCTTGAATTTATTGAGTTCTGGCCATGTGTGGGGCACAGCTCTAAGCACTTTACATAGGTGACCTTGGTTAATACTCATCATGCACCTATGACTGGGGTGTTTGGGTACACTGAGAGATGGAGTAGCACGTGCTCTTCAGGGGCTGATGGGAGAATTAAGGATGCAGACCTCCTGAGCTCCCGCCTTGACAATTGGACCCTCTGGATTCTCTCTCTTGGAGCTCCTGGGCCCTGGAGGGCAGGTGGTGGGGTGGTGGAAGGCAGCCAGCCTAGAGGGAGTGGGTCACTTGCAGTGGGAGCTCTGGGGTTCCCAGAAGCCATGCTGTCAGCACAAACAGAGCTGCCATTAGCTCCATTAACTACAGTGTCTCCGTGGCAACCCCTCTGGGCCTGCCCTTGAGAACAGGGCCTGCCCTTGAGAACAGGCCTGGAAACAGCTCCCTCAGAGCCAGACGTTCTCCACGCAGGTGTGCGGGAGGCAGCCTGGAAGGGGTTTGGAAGGCTGGGGTCTGCAGGCTGGCTTTGAGGGAACTGGTGCTTCAATTGTCCCCATCTGCAAAAGTGATATCCCAGCTCCCATGGCACCGCTGTGAAGCATTGGATTGACAGAACAGCGGGGCGTTAGCTTGTGTGGGGAGCAGGCACGCCAGGGCATGTCTGCATTCAGCCAGGCACAGGGTTCTGGGTCACTGTGTGAAGTGTCCATTGTAGACTTGGCCAAGTGAGGACGTTGAAGCTCAGAGAGTTGCCCTCTACCTGTAGGGTCACACACATCCGAGTCTGTACAGTTGGATACTGTGCCTGTCTCCCATGAGAGAAATTCTGCTCAGGCTCAACCGCCAAGAAACCACCTGAGCCTCAGATGGGTTCGGTTTGCCCTGAGATAGAACACCGGCTTCAGCACAGACTGGGACTGCACAGAGGAAGCGGAGACCCACCACCCTGGCTCCTGAGGCAGTTGGCCCTCAGGGGCACCAGGAGTCTGCAGGGGCTGATGGGGGAAGGTCCCACTCAAGTCCCTCTCCCTGTCCCTCTCTGACCCTCTGTGGGGGCCGAGAGATGGGAGGAAAGGAAGAGGTCTCCAGAGTTCACCCCACTTCACACCTTTCTTAAGCTAAGTTCTAACCAGGGAGGAGATCTGGGCTAGGCACTCACATCTAGCCACAAATTAATTCACTTCATTCTTGTACAATGTGGAAAACATATTATAACCTGAGCAGCTAGAGCCAGAATTCCTCTGAGAGAAAGATGGTCTCTGCTGAGAAAAAACAAGTGGATGAGTGTTTGGGAGGAAGAGTCCCTTTTGGAGGAGGGAGAAGCGTTTTGGAGCTATCAGAGCAAGCCGTGAGGGAGAGGAAGGAGGAACGTCATCACTGATGTCCACTGTCATTGGAGGTCATGGTCACTGGGCAGCTGCAAAAACGGTTTGACCTCACCATAGTGATTCCCTCCCCTCAGTGACATCACTTCACCTGGTGTGTTCAGTCAGATTGCCACCCCCCCGCCTCACCTCACACCGGCCACACAGAACCCATAGTGATGTTTGTAGTCAATTTCAGTTATAGAATAATATGTGATAAATAGACTCGTAAGTTGCATACATGTAGTATTTCCTCTAAGATATGAATACTACAAAATGCCTTGCAAGATCTTTCTACACTGAATGACAACATGATTAGCTACAATATTAATAGTCTCTGAGCAAGTGCCTTCTTTTGATAGTTCCTTTAGTTACTGCTTCATCCTCAAAAAAAAATTATACAATAAGAAGGAAGTCAATTAAAAAAAATGATGGAGGCAGCAGAAGGCACTTCCCAGGAGGGCAGGAGTTAAAGGCAAGAGAGAAAGATTGTTATTTATTTGCACAGTCTTGTAAAAATAGTGATATATACGCATGCCTGTAATTATGGTGGATCCCATTGGTAGACTTGCAGGCTGAGTGAGTACGTGAATATACCCACAAATGCTTATAGCTTTGACAGGATATTTCTACCTATGTCTTTACCTATGCTGCAACTACATCCATGAATGTGGTGAAGTCTACAGGGGGCAAAATTAGGAAAATTTTTTTAGCTATAGCCAAACACCTTGAGGTTACTGGGTTTGGAGACTCAGGATGTAGATGGGAGCTCTGGTAGTGTAGTAGTTACGAACCAGGCTGCTAACCTCATGGTCAGCAGCTCGAAATTACCAGCAGGTCTCAATTAGCATAACATAGTTCACAAAGACAATGTTCTACATCCTACTTTGGTGAGTAGCAATTGGGGTCTTAAAAAAAACACCTTGTGAACAGTCACCTAAGGTGTAATGATTGTTCTCTTCCTGTCTGGATCAAACAGTTATGGAAATTGAGGATGCATGAAAACAGTCCAAGGAACTAATGAACCAAGTGAACATCAGTCTTACAACCCTGCAAGCACCTGGCTACCAGTACTGACTGCTCTGAGAAGGATCACATTACAAACCTATACAGGGTCACTATGAGTCAGAACGGACTCAACTACACTTAAAAACAACAACAAGGTAGAATGGAAGAAGATATAGCGCAAAACTCTAAAGCATAAAAAAGACCAGGCTTCCTGATTGGCTAGAGTCTGGTGGAATTCGAGACTATGGCCTTTAGTCCCCCCTCAGTTCTGGAAATGACCTCACCCCCATGATTCAATTTCCAGCCAAACACTAGGCAACTCTATAAGGGGAGCAATGACACTAGGAAGGTACGCCCACCTTAGAATAATCAACCGTGTGAGATCAAAATGGCAGCATTTACCTGAGGACAAAGCTCAGAGGGTAAGAAAGAAGGAGGAATGGAAACAGGAAACCCAGGGAGGAAGTGGAATAAGTGATGCTCCATTGTGGGGACTGCACTCAACGACATGAAACAAAAGGTGTATGAATTGTGGAATGGAAAACTGACCTGCTCTGTAAATTCACAATAAAGGGTTTTTTAAAAAGTCATTTGGGTTTCTAGGTGTTAGCCACATGTAAGCTGGAAGGGAAAGGAAGGAAACATCACCACCAGAGAAACATGATAAAGGGGAATTGGAGAAAAACGAGTTTTCAGAACAAGCTTACAAATGTACCAGAAAGTCTGACAAAGCAGAGCGATGTGAAACATCCCTATACTTGGGTAAGAATGACAGCTCTGTTCAGAGAGCATTGTTGTTGTTAAGTGCCATCGAGTCAGTTGCGACCCTGTATCGAGTTTTCTAGGAGCAGCTGGTGAGCTTGAACCGCTGCCCTTGTGATTCAAACCAAAGTTGCAGTTCTGCGCATTAACCCACAGCGCCATGCCAGGACTAGTTCAGAGTTTTAGCCTTGGAGGTATATTGATACATGTAAACTGGGCTTAAAAAAGCTGTTTTTGTTATTGTGACTAACTATAGGGATATATAGTGCACTTCTTCTGAAGCACAACACAAATGTTTAATAGACAGTCATTTGGTACCATCCCCTCTAACACTATCTCCTGGTAGGTAGAGTCCATACTCCCTGAAACCCTCCAGTGACTCCACTCAGGTAGAGGGGCTTGGAGGACCGAGACCTAGAACACTCAGGAGTTTCTGGAATAGGAGGAGGGCTTTGAACTCCTTTGGGTTATGGTTTTGGGGGTTAAGGACTGATTCTTGCAGTTTGGGGATGCAGGTTGTGTTTAGCAGCACTTTGCAGGTGGGGATTGGTCCAAAGTCACCATTCTGCCCTTCTGTTGGTAAGTGGTGGCATCAGCAGTCAGGTTAGGTTACTCACTGGTAACTTTGATGTTGTTGTTGTTGTTAAGTGCCGCCAAGTTAAGGGGTTTCCATGGAGCAGCTGGTGGGTTTGAACTGCTGACCTTGTGATTTTTCAGTCCAGTGCAACTTTGATTTGTTGTTGTTAAGTGCCATCGAAGGAGCTCTGGTAGCGTAGTGGTTACGAATCGGGCTGCGAACCTTAAGGTCAGCGGTTCGAAACTACCAGCTGCTCCGCTGGAGAAAGATGAGGCTTTCTACTCCCGTAAAGATTTACACCTTCGGAAACCCTATACAGGGTCGCTATGGGTCGGAACTGACTCGATGGCACATAACAACAACAACAACAACAAAGTGCCAACGAGTCGGTTCCGACTCATAGAGACCCTGTGTGAGGTTTCCTAGGAGTGACTGGTGAACTTGACCCACTAGACTTGCTGTTCAAATGACTTTGCAGTCCAGCACATTAATCCACAGCACCACACCAGGATTCCAAGTTTGATTTGTTGTGTTTTGTGCTGTGGAGTCGGTTCAGACTCATAGCGACCCTGTACTGGCTTTCCAAGGCTGTAAATCTTTACAGGAGCAGATAGCCTCCTCTTTCTCCCGTGGAACAGCTGGTAGTTTTGAGCAGCTGACCCTGAGGTTAGCAGCTTGGTTCATAACTACTATGCTACCAGCGCTCCCATCGACACTTGTCTTCTAGCCTACATTATCCGTTTATTGTTTGTTGCCCAGTTGGCCCCAACTCCAGGCGACCCCATACACAACATACAAAACTGCTGTGATCCATAGGGTTCATTGACTGATTTTCAGAGATAGATGGCCAGTCCTTTCTTCCTGGTCTTTCTTAGTTTGGTAGCTCTGCTGACCTGTTCAACATCATAGCACCATACAAGTCTTCCCAGACAGACACGGCGTAGAGACTGCGTGCTGCTATTACACACACAAGGGGCTGCCCGATACACACATTGCCTGGGAATCCAACCAGGCACTCCCAAGTGGAAGGTGACCATTCTACCACTGAAGAATTCTACAACCACCCTCCCTTTGATTCTTAATGGACCCTCTCCTCATTCAGTATGATTCTCAACCGAGAAAGAAGAACGTGCCAAGCCCATTCTCATTAAGACCTTAAAGACGTGATGTCCCCTCAGTCCTCAGAAGAGGCTATATTTTAAAACTGGTCTCTGATTCCCAGGAGAGGGCCATACTGGACACAAAGGCACGGCTCTCTAAGCAGGGGACTAGGAGCCACTTCTGATGTGGAAAAGCAGACCTCAGACATGCCAAGGTGCCATAAAGCTCAGTCTAGCACAGCAAAGTGGCAACAAGAAAGAATAAAACAGCCGTCTATTTAAAAGAGTAATGACAGGGAAAAATACATTTTCATCAGCTCGTCTTCTCGCAGCTGAATCCCGGCAGCAAACTCCAAATTCCGACGTTAGGAAATAAATCAAAATAACTTTGCTGTGTTTAGACTCATTTTACTGCACTGCTCAGCTCTGCATTAAAACGCAACAGGTACTATGGTGTCTCTTCCAGAAACACAGGGATGGTTTTAAAATGCAATTATGGGGGCTGGTGGAAGGGAAGGGGGAAATGTTTTCCTTCGATTGATGTATGATTGCCCCCATGCTGTTTGGAATCGTATTTTCGCTGAGCTCTGCTAAGAAGTGCTATTTGCAGGCAGTCTGACAGACGGAAGCGATTGGATTTGGCAGGTCTAAATGTATTATTTTAGCAGGTCTCCAAGGAAAGATACTGGGAGGGGCGCTGGCCCTTTAAAGTGCAGAGGACACAGGGGCTGCTAAGCCTCAATCCTGCTTGTCAAGACCAATCAGCAGGCCTAGAAATAGCCCCCCAAGCTTTCTGCCTCCCCAAATCCCAGACCACAGCCTTTTCTCCTCCTCCCCTGCAAGCTTTGGCTCCCTCTTGACAAATCCCATCAGCACTCCTTCCTGGGCAATGGCTTCTTCAGTAAGGCCTGGTCCTCTGCTAGGCACTGCTGGGCTTATAAGGGGGGCTTTGATCAGACAGGAGTCGAAAGAGGCTGGGTCTGCAAAGGTGAGGAAGTGGGCAGAAGCTGGATAAGAAGGGGGTTAGCACAGGCTACGAAACCTGGGGCAGTTATTACCAGACCACATGGAGGAATAGGATTGGTGGCCTTGTTGTAAGGTAGTCATGGCTTCCAGGTGATGAGTCAGGGGTGAGAAAAGGGGCTACCGACAGTCAACCAAGGCAGGACTATGCCACAAAAACGCGCCAAATAGTCTTGGAAGAAGTACAGCCACAACACTTCTTAGCAGCAGGGACGGTGAGATTCTATCTTGCTTGCTTTAGACACATTGTCAGGAGGGGCCTGGAGAAGGTGATAGTGATTCTCTTCATCTTAAAGGAATGAATACAAGTTTGGATTTTTTAAAAATGTTGGTTGCTGTGAAGTTGATTCCAATGTATGAAGACTTGCTGTGTTGAACTACACTATAGGATTTTCAAGGCTACAACCTTTCTAAAGCTGATTACTGGGTCTTATGGGACGCTGCAAGGTGGGCCACCCAGGGACTCTTTGTATATGAGTAAAAACCCCAAACCAAACCCATTACCACTGAGTCATTTCTGACATGTAGTAACCTTAAAGGACTGAGAAGAATTGCCCCATAAAATTTTTCCAAGGCGGGAATCTTTATGGAAACAGCCTGCCACTTCGTTCTCCTGTGGAGTGGTGTGGGCTTGAACCACTGACCCGGCCACCAGGGTTCCTTACTACAGGCATGTCTCTGAGATACAGTGCGTTCAGTTCCAGACCACTGCAGTAAAGCAGTCACCACAATAAAGTGAGTTACACCTTTTTAAACTTTTTACAATGCCTATAAAAGTTCTGTTTACACTATTATACTATACTATAGTCGATTACATGTGCAATAGCATCATGAAAAAAGTTTGGAATATTGTGAGAACAACCAAACCGTGATGTAGACACAAGTGAGCGTGTGCTGTGGGGACAATGGTGCCGACCGATGGGATCAGCAGTGTTACCACACAAACCTTCCTTCGTTAAGAAATGTGGGGGGAACACAATAAAGTAACTTGGGGTAAAATGAGGTATGCGTGTCTGTGGATTACCCCACTGCCGTTCAGGCCGCTCTGACTCAGAGCCACCCTGCATAGGGTTTCTTGGGCTGTAAATCTTTTCTTTCTTTCTTTTTTTAATGTTTTGTTGTGAATTATGTGATAGTTTACATGGGAGAACATTAGCTTTACATTCATCCTATCATATACTGTTTCATTGCCATGGTTACAATCCCCTCCATGCATCATCAACCAACCAAACAGTATATACCCCGCAAGCCTGCCCCCCAGTCATCAGCACACAGCCCCTCTCCATCTCTGGGTCTAAAGTCCCCAGATGCTCCATCTCTCCACATCATCATCTCTGCCTCCGTCTCTGGTGTCACTGCTTCTCTGGGTAGGGTCCCACACTCCGCTCTTCTCCCTTGATGGTTCCATGGACCTCTGCTCCTGGACTGCAAAGTCAACCACTCCCCTCCTTTTGCTACAAAACATCTACCTTTGCATTTCCAACCTTCACAGTCAGTCCTGATAGCAATTATTCACTATTGTACCTGCTGTAAATTTTTATGGGAGCAGAAAGCCTCATCTTTCTCTTGAAAGTTGCCCTGTAGGATTGGTCATGGGGTCACCGTGTCCTGCTCACAGCTGTCTAGGCCCCCTTGCCTGACAACACCTAACTACAGATCTAGAGAAGCAGTACGTAATGGCTAGTAGTTTCGAACTGCTGACCTTGAGGTTAGCAGCCTGACTCATAACCACTACGCTACCAAGTTTCTAACTCATCACACTTTTGCAAGGGCTGGATAGGTCCCTGCATGTAAAATATTGCAGCTACTGCTATGATGAGTGGACAGCAGCCCACAGATCAAGAGTCCTAAATTCCTCTGCTCTGTCCTGGACTTCAGGCCCCTTGGAGGTCAGAGCGCTGGCCTCTCAGTGCCCTCCTTAAAGGAAGCTGACTAGGCTTGAGATGTCATGGTGGGCTGACCTCAACCCCATAGCGCCAAATGTCACAGGAAAAGCACAGCCTGTGGTTTGCTGTCGTCCCCACCCCAAGAGCCCTACAAGCCTGCTGTGAATTTGAGACTGGGGCCAGACCACCTCACAGGGCCAGCACCCTCAGGTTGGGGCCCTAGAAGCCAGCAGAAACAGCCCACCTGGAGAGCCCAGGGTGTCTGGGGTGTTAGGGATATTTGTCAGTCTTTTGGGTTGTTGTTAGGTACTATGAGTAGGACCCAACTCATGGCGATCCCGTGCACACCAGAGTTAGACTGTTTTGATAGTTGTGCTCCACAGCTTTCATTGGTTCGATTGCCAGGCCTTTCTTCCTCATCTGTATCAGTCTGGTGAAACCTGTTCAGCATCCTAGTAACTCAGAAGCTTCTGAAGACAAACACGTAGTGGCCGTGCATGAGCTGCATGGCAGGAATGGAATCTGGATCTCTCTTGGAAGGTGAGACCCTCACTGTCCCCTCATCAACCGGATGACACAGACGGTTCCCTGTGTTTGGGACTTCCCCATTTTTGACTCCTAAGGGAGTAAGCTACATAGTGTTTCCCCACCTCCTCTGCAGCTGGGGCACAGTCGGGTGGTCTTGGTGCTGTTGTTCAGCTCCTCTGGGTCTGTAGTTAGGTGTCGTCTGGTCTTAGACAGCTGTGAGGAGTTTCCTTTATCCATGGTATCATGGTGACCTCAGGGCCAATCCCGAGGGTGACTTTTGGATTCATTCCCAGCTGTGGAACTCCCATGTTGGGCTTCTAGTCTCCCGGAGATTGACTTTGGGACCTTCCTAAAATCCTTCAGCAAATTCTTTTTTCCTTAAGCAGACTGGAATCGTATTATTTCCCATGTGCCCTTCCAATAACAACTGTGCTTTATTCTTGGATTTCAAAGAAGGTTCTTAGGGAAGCCCCACTCTGTGCCCTGCCCTCTACTCAGGTAAAATCAAAGCAGAATGAGTGTGGAGGGTGGCCTTGGTGTGTGTGTGTGTGTGTGTGTGTGTGTGACCACAAAAAGGGGGTATGCAGCCTGAGAATGGGGTGTGGAGGAGATAGGACAGTTTCACGCCTGGCCTTGGAGGCAAGTGGCTTTAGGGCTGAATACATGGAATCGTCTTTGGAAGAAGGCAGGCAGATAGAGCTGGTGCTCAGACGCTCAAGACTTTGGCCATCTCCAGGCCTGCCCTTAGGGTTGTAGCTAGCACTGTGGAGGTAACCGAGGAAAAAGACCCTCCAGCACACCTCCCACTATGGGGCTCCAGGGTTGTAGGTGTGTTATGGTTACCCCTGTGTTCTGCTCTCTGGTAAGATCGCATACAGCCCAAACCAGCTGCTCTGGGGATACCTCCCCAACCCTCCCCAGGCTGCACAAGGAGCCAGACACTCACCTGGTCCCACCCCCTTGGTTTTAGAAACAGGAAACAGCTTGGGGCGTAGACTTGCTCAGGGCCTCTCAGCTAGCTCCCCACAGTCCTCGCTGGTCCCCAATGTGTACACTTACACACACACACACACACTCAGAAAAAGGCTTGTGCCAAGGGCCTCGTCATCCCCAATGCCCACTGTCACCTCAGCTGGCCTGGCAGCTAATCACACTCTTGTTGCTGCTGCAGCCCAGAGACCCCCAGTTTCAGCTCTCAGGGGGCTTTCAGACAGTCTGCAATATTGGCGAAGGAAAGATTGTTCTGGAGGTTTGGTGTGGGCTAGAATGTTTGATTCCAGCAAAGGAGAAGAAAGAACTTGAGACTGGGGTGGGGGCACTATAGGGGTGGGGAAGGACTCAGGAGAGAGGGTGGGTGGAAGATGATGGAGCCCGGAGGAAAGATGGAGACAGAGAGAGGTCAGACAGGCAGAGCATGGAGCAGAGAAAGGTGAGTGGGCAGGGAAAGAGAATTAGGAGATGGGGAGATGAGTTGTGGCATGCCAGGGTCATGACCCCTCCCCAAATGCAGCTTGGCATTTAAAGTCCGGGGCCTTGAAACCTGAGGCAAGAAAGGGAATGAGATGTCTATTGACTTCAGAATGTGTCCCTCCCGGGTACATAGACGGAATCCTTCTAGAATTGGCCCATGCTGATGCTTACCTGAACAGTGCAGATAACTTCCAGAATCCCAGCAACTCTTCAACCATCACAAATAACTGGAGGGTGTGGGGATGGGGAGAACAAAATTGTGTGTGTGTGTGTGTGTGTCCATGTGAGTGAGTGTGTATACATGTTTGAGGGTGAGTGTGCATACGAACAAGTGTGTCCAGGGTAAGAGTAAGATCATCAAGCATCTAACGATCTGTGCTGTCCAGTATGATAACCACTAACCTGTGTGGCACTGTAGGATAAGCACTGGACTGCTAACCTCAAGGTTGATAGTTCAAACCCACCAGATGCTCCTTGGAAACCCTAACAGTCAGAACTAGCAGTCAGAACTGACTCGGTGGTACTTAGCAACACCAACAACCACATATGACTATTTGAACCCAAACTTAATGTTAAATAAAATGAAAAAGTCCAGTTCCTGTGCTGCACAAGCCCCATTTCAAGTCACCATTAGCACATATCTGGTGGCTGCCACGTTGGACGTGGCAAACCTAGACCTCTGCCATCATCACAGAAAGTTCCATTGGACAGCGTTGCCATCTGGGGCTCATGCTCTCTGGCCCCTGAACCTTGGTTTATGCTGTAGTACCACTAGGACCATCATCTCCTTTTGTCTGCCTCTGGGAATCTTCCTCCTTCTCCAGGATCAGCTTGGACTCCTTCCCAGCATACATTGCTCCTTCACTGTGTTCCCGGGATGCTTCTAAGGCCCAGTCTTGCCTGTGGGTCAGAGCTCATCTGTGTCTTAGGAGCCATGGCTTATTCATGTATTATTTTCATAAACATGATTCTCTCATCTTTCTGGACTCCTCCTTCCTCTCCTTGCCCACTCGCTCTCTTTCTCCTCTCTCCCCACCACCACTTGGCCTGGCTTCTAGGCTCTGGCTTCCCCTTTCTGATTTCCCTCTTTCCCCTCTGTCTCCTCTCTCCCTCCCCCTCGGCTTTGCTAGAGAGATGCTAATGGCACCTGCAATTACCTAATTGCTGTGGCAATTAGCCAGTTGCAGTCTATTTTGAAGGTGAAAATGGTAAATTGCAGGCATAAGGAGATAATTTGGGGCACAAAACTGTGCCCAGAGAATTCAACCTCAGCCCTGAGGAGCAGGGGGCACCCAGAGAGCCAGAGAGACCAGGGACTGCAGTGGGGCGGTCTTTTCCCAGCTGATAGAGAGCCCAGGGTAATGGAATGGGGGTGGGAGGTGGGGCTGGAGGGTGGGGCATTTCCCCAGATAAGCGATAAGCAATTCACATAATCTTCAGCACAGAGCAGGGCGAACCTGCCAGCTTTAATTGTAGTGATTTTCATATTATCAGTACCGCTGATGAGGACTAATCATCATCGATACTCAGCAAGGTTGTTCAAGGTGCTGAGAGAGGGCGGTCACCGCCCCCCCTTCCCAGGCTGGCATAGAAGACTGGCCTGAAGCTGGCCCCTAGAAGTCACCTCTGGGGTGGAGGACAGAGCGCTAGACGAGGAGTCAGTCTGCCTGGTGTTCAAAGGCCATGGATGAAAATGATCCCTGAGTGGGGACCACGGCTTGGCCCACCTTCTTCCGGAGGCATGTGGTCCTAAGAACAGCCCCTCCAGAGAGATCATGCCAGCCTGCGTTGAATTGCTGTCAAGTGACTTCCAACTCAGAGCGACCCCATGTGTTACAGAGTAAACCCCACAGGGGCTCCTAAACTGTAATCTTTACGGAGTCTTTATGGTGGCTTCAAACTGCCAATCTTTAGATTCGTAGCTGAGTGCAGACTGTTTGTGGTATCCGTCTCACCCTCTGTATTGAAAACAGATGGCTGTCAATCTGAACAGTGGAGATCAGGGGCCTTGAGCTTGAGGGGGAAGCAACAGGAGCTCCCCCCCACCCCACATGCTCTTGTTCAGAAGCCTAGGTTCTGGCTGGAGTCGAGGAAGGAGGCTCTGGGATACAGCATCCATCTGGCCGACTACAAAAAGATGGGGTGCCTGGGGGCTGCCATCGATACTCGGCAAGTTCAAGGGGTTGTTTTGTCATAACTCCTGTCTTTGCGTGACCTTGGGAATGTTGATAAGGAGATGGGAGAGATGATTGCAGGTACTGGTTGTTCACCCTGTCTCTAAGTGACCTCAACTGATAATTGGCATCTGTAATGTATCAGGCACAGGGCTGAGTGTGGCTGGTGCTGAAGAGGTCAACATCTGTGAGCACTGCCCTCGGGGGCTGCCCAAATCTGTTGTCGTAGTATCGATTCTGAGACACAGGACAGAGTAGAACTGTCCCATAGGCCTTCCAAGGCTGTACTTCTTTTTGTTTTTTAATTGGGTGAAGGGTCACAGAGCAGATCATCAGTTTTTCATTCAACAGACCCACTTGATTTCTTCTGACTGATTCCACTTCCTGCCTGGTTTCCTGCCTGCATTCCTCCTTTGTCCCAATCCTTCCCGAACTTTGTCTTTCCCCTTTGATCAGCAATGGCAGATCGTTCTATGGTGCACGTACCTCACTCGTGTTGTCTCCCTATAGATCTATCTATTGTTTGGTTGAAATTTTGAGCCATGGTGGCGAGTTCAATTCTAGACCTAAAAGGTGACCAAGGGCCATGGTCTTGGAGTTCTGCCTGTCTCTGTCTGACCAGTGAGACTGGCTGTTTTTATGATTTTGAGATTTGCTCCACATTTTCTCCCATTCTTTCTAAGACCTTCTAATGTGATCCCTTTCAGAGGAGTTGGTACTGGTAAGCAGGCACCATCTAGTTCTTCTGGTCTCAGAATTGTTGTGATTGATGTTAACATGGTTTGTTAATCCACTGCACTAATTGTTTCCATGCGTCTCCAATTTTTATCACTTTCTTCTTTCCTTCAGCAGGAAGAGATCAATTCAATAGCTGTGCCTTAGATCTAAGATGCAAGGTTGTAATCTTTAAGGAAGCCAACTGCTGTGGAGTAGCCATTGAGTTCAAACCACTGACTTTTCTGTTAGCAGTTGAATGCTTAACTACTGTGCCACCAGGCTCCTTACAGCTGCCTACTCACTGGCAATTAGGCAGAGAGACAGACAGTTGAAATGTCGTGGCCATTGGGAGGGCCAGTCTAGGTCAGTGGTCATTTGCCTAGAGAGTTAGGAACTGCTTGTTGGACAGATGGGTGAATAGCCAGACAAAGCCTCAGAGTGCCTATCAACAGATGAACGGATAGACAGAAGGTGGTTCATACACACAGTGAAGATCACTCAGCTATAAAGAGAAATGGAGCCCTGTTGTGGCACTGCGAGTTAATGCGCTGGACTACAAAGTTGGTTTGAACCGTAAGATCAGTGGTTCAAGTTCACCAGAACTTGGAATAGGCCAGACGCTGCAAAACCAGACCTATTGCTATTAAGTTGATAGCAACTTGGTGACCCCACATGTTGCAGAGTAGAACTGCTCCATAGGGTTGTCTTGGCCATAAGTTAGTTCTGTGGAAACGGATCACCAGGCTTTTCTTCCTTGATGCTGCTGGATGGATTTGAACTGCTAACATTTAGGTTGGTAATCTAATGTTGCATTGGACTACTAACCTAAATGTTAGCAGTTCAAATCCATCTGGGACCAAGCCAGACACAAAAGAACAAATACTGCATAATCTTACAGAATCCTGGTAGATAAGCACTGGACTGCTAACCACAAGGTAGATAGCACAAACCCACCAGCCACTCCTCAGAAACCTTAGAATGGGTTGTCATAAATCAGAACTGATTCGATGGCACAACAACAACTTTGATGAAGGAGCCTAGAATAAACAAACGTCTGGAGACAAAAGTAGATGACAGGTTAGCAGGGGCTTGAGGGAAGGAGATATCGCTATAAAAACAACAATAGCAAAAATCCAGAAATCCAAATCAATCTCTCTTTGCCTGCATATCTACATTTATAATAAAAAAGCAGCATAAAAATCTAACATTAATTACAAGTTGTGGGAATGCTGCTCCTCTCTCTGGGTTCCCCATCTATGAAGGAGGTCTTCCCATCTCTCATGCTACAAGTTTCATGTGCAGCCCCTCTCCCCAATTCTGCAATGGGGCCCCTACTAAGAATGCCCTCCCCACTTCCCACCCTCTACTGAAAACCTCCAGTCATGCAGTCCTACCTACTGGACCCTCAGCCAGGTACCACTGTGGGTCCAGAGACAAATACCTTCATTGGTTGACATCTTGGGTCCTGGTGCCCTTGCTGAGAGACATGGACTTGGTTGCCTAGTATTCTCTCTCCTGGGGACAGATCGGTACAAGAGACCCCCTCTAACCCATTTCCTACTTGGAGCATGATGAACCCATTTTGCTGGGGTGTGGCTGATTTGAGAGACAGGAGATCAAAGGGGTCATTAGGTACTCTGGAAGGTGGCAGGCAGCCAGCTGCCCACATTCCTGCGGATTCTAGCTTCCTATGCCTATTTCTCGAGATGGCCTTCACAGACACACTTAACTAAACCCAGCCATGAGTGTCCGAACTGAAAGCACACTGAATTAACTCACCAGAGGGAAGGCAGGCTATAAATAGGAAGGCGTGGCAGGGGCCGGTGGGGCAGGTCTGCTCACCAAGGGTTTCAGAACCTGGGCTCTGGTAATACAGGTTAATGAGCACAGGCCTCATTGCAACACAATAGTGACTAAAAATAAAAAATGAAAGAAAAAAACCCGAAAGAACCGAGTCACCCTCCCTGGTGAATCAGACATCTCCAATTGTAATTTCCATGCTGATACTGTAATTTTCCTGTTTCTCTTGCTCCCCCATGGACTGATGGAAACAGAGTCCCCTCCCCTTAAAGGAGAACCAGGTCCTATTCTGGGCTATTTTCCCCTGCAGGAAGGAGGAGTAGGTTGGGAGGGCAAGGGGAACAGGCCTCAGGCCTGGATGATTGGCCAAGAGGCTGGGGACAAGCCACCAGCTATGCAAATAGAGGAGGAAATCAATTGTCCCTGGACCTGGCTGAAGGTCTCTTGTTGTTGTAAGGCCATGAAGTCACTCTGGTCAGCCCCTTCCCGTCTTATGGTGATTTTAGATGGGGCAACTGTGACATAGGAAGGCAGAGTGACTGGTTCAGAGTCCCCCGGAGATCCACGATAGAGCTGGACTCTTCAGTCACTGCTTCTCATCCTAGCCCTGCACCTGCCCTGGGACATTACCCCAGACCTCTCTCTTCCTGCAGCTCCCAACTCTACACCCTGTTCCCTTCCCAGGGACCTGCAATAGGAGAACCCTCTGACTCCCAGTTTCCTCTGGGCCACTCAAACAGTATATCCAGTCTGCTTTCCCATTCCACAGTCCTTGGAGGTCTCCCTAGCCCACCCAGCTTCTCACACAGGGTCCTACTGCTTTCATGTGAATCAGCAAAGTGAGTCCTCGGGACAGACACAGTGCATGCCAGAGCATTCAGCTTAGCCAGCTGGCCTATGTTGTCCTCGAGATCTCAGGACCCACCCCCAAATCTGCAGGTTCCTGGGTGCATCCATGCCTACTTCCTCCTCCTTGTCTCCAGAAAAAAAAAGGTTTCCCTGCCCTGTCTGCTGCTGTGCCTCCTCAGGGGCCCATTCAATCCATTATCCCGCCATCTCCAGCATCCTCCACGTCTCCCCCTCTCCCTCCTGGCTCCTGGCCATTTCAGCTACTCAAGCCTCTTCCGTCTTTTAAACAACTCTTTCTTGACCTGGGGGTCCCTTCCTGTTATTGCCCAATCTCATTCCCTTTTTTCACAGCCAAACCTCTTAACAGATTGTCTGGACAGGTGTTTCCTACATTCCCCCCACCCATCCATCCACCCCCGTCTGTCTAGCTGGCTTCACCCACTCTAGTCTAGGAAGCCACCTCTCCAGGCACCTTTGGCCTCTTTACAGCTAAATTCAATGGACTCTCAGAGCTCCCCATCCCTCATGTCCCACACGGTGGGTGGGCTTCTGGCTTCCTCTTGACTCAAGTCTCCTCTTAGCTGCTACAACACTACCATGCACAGCTGGCTCCAGGTTTCCTCCTCGTCCTGGACGCGGGTGTTCAGAGGGCTGCACTTTGCTTTCTTCCCTCTGGCCCACAGCCACATTGTCATGCGCCTTCTCTAAGCAGAGGGTCCATCCTCCTAGACTTCAGATCAGAATGTCATGAGCCCCAGACATCTCCCAGGCACTTCAAACTCACCGGGTCCCACCTAAAGCACACCATGTTTCCTTCCCAACCTGCTCCGCATCTTTTTTCCTCTCCCCTCTGTGCCAGGAATGGACTCAACCTCCTCTCCATGGAGAAAAGCCAAGAATTGGGACTTCATCCCAGAAGTTGCTCTTTCCTTCACTTCCAGGCCTACCAATGGCCTCCTGCCCCTCTTCCGGCCCTGTCCACCTCTCCCACCTGCTACCTTGCCTCCAGCAGCCTCATCAGTTTCCCTCTCCTCTTGTCTGTTTGTTCTTACAGCACAGCTGGGCTGAGCTTTAATAAATGCCTACTGGAGTCGTCTGCCCAAAGGCTTTCCATGGCTCCCCACCACCCTGGGTGGCACTAGTGGTTAAACAGTGAACTACAAAAATCAATGCTTGAAGATCAAACCACTGAGAAGTGCCTTGGAAGAAAAGCCAGGTGTTCTGCTTCGGAAAGCTCACAGCCTTGAAAACCCTCAGGAACTGTTCTACTCTGCGCAGGTGGGACCACCATGAGTCAGAAACAACTTGACGGTCACTAAAAACAATGTCTTTTGTTTCTGTGTTTCTACCTTGACAACATTCTATCTCTTTTTCAAGGCTCTGTACAAAGTAAGTGCCTTCCTCTGGGGGGTCTTCTTTGATTCCTCTACTCCATAGAGGTCTCCCTAGCCCTCCCCATCCCCTTCACCATGGCTTCTCATCTTGGATCCCAAGCATCTGTTTACCTGACTTCCCTCTGCAGAGACAACACTTTGAAAAGAGATCCCGGGTCTATCAGGTCCCATCTCCATGGTTGTGCATCTTGTCTGCTCCTTATGCGCTTTCCTTGGTGCTGAATGAGTGAGTGACCAGTATGAGTGAATAAAGGGCAGGAGAGTGGTTAGGGATACCAGCGCTAGAGTCAGACCCAGGCTCTGCCAGCAGCCTGGGATGAGTCCCTTACTTGTGGTGGGCTCTAGTGTTCTCTGCTGCAAGCGGGCAGGAAGAGCACGTGTTTCTGCATGAACACTTTTGTAAGGTTTCAGTGAGAGCTTTGCACACAGCCTGACAGCTGGTAAGCAGTCAACACCAACACTTAGAATCATTATTAATTGATCTCAATATTCCCAGGAAGAGAGCAGGCAAGCTGGGAGCCTGAAGGAGAGGGGTCGAGCTGCCAGCCCATAGGAGACGTGCCTTCCTCTCAGCTCACTGCTATTACATCCAGAGCATCTTAAGTCATGTGCACCTGGAGTGACTGGGACTCGGTTCATCGATGCCCTCAGAAGCCAGAGATGCCAACCCTGGCTCAGGAGTCTTGGGGATCAGGCCCTGAGACCACAACCTCCTTTACCTGGCATTTCTGTCTCTACCCCAGGTTTTGTGCACTAGAGATGGCTTTACAGTGCATCACAAAGGGATCACACCTCCTTAATCAATACTCCTTCGCTGCCCGGAGAGATCAATACAGCTAAGGCAGCAATCTTGGGCACGCAGAACCCCGGGCTGTGTCGCTTGTGCGGTTGTTGTTTGCTTTTCTTCCAATTTCTTTTAGTGTTCCAGCCCTCTCTGTTAACTTATACCCAGTCACCCTGCCACCCCAAGTGTCAGCCAGCAAGACTGCTGGCCTCCCTGGAACCGTGACCCCAGGAAGCAAGAGGGAGGAGGGCAGCCTAGAGCTGTCACCCTTTAGCTGGCTAATGTGGAGGTCTTAATGAATATGAATGACCTCGTCCTCCAGGAGCCGGCCCCATCAGATTCCTTCACACCTCGCCGAGCTCAGAAAGGTTACTCAGAATTAAATGTAAATCACATATTTACTGGTATGAATCAGATTACAGTGTCACTTTCTCACCGCAAAGAATTTAATCACACCATAGCCCCGAGGGTGTCTGCTCTCCTGGGGACTGAGTTCCTACCACCCGCCCTTCTGAGCCAGCATATGGGAGACAAGAAAGCCCTCCAATCTGGGGGTCTGGGCAGGGTGTTCCTGGAGCCTGAGTAGGTCAGTGGGCACAGTGGGAGGCCTGATGCGGGTGCTCCTGGTCACTTGGCACCCAAGTCATAGCTGCCTTTTAATAACACATCAGTCAAGAAGCATTTATGGTGGGCCAGGCAGTGCCTTACATGCTGTGGACACTCTATAAATGTTCATAATAGGGACATCACTAAGAGGCAGCTGGCAGCGACCTCTCCTTCCTGGTCTCACATGTGTGTCAGGAGCCAGATGCATGTGCAGGTTCTACCAGTGTTCTGTGCTGAGAAGTAACAGCGTGGGATGGAGAACCAACTTCTGAGTCATCAGGCCAGGTCAGAACCTGGCTCTGCCAATGGGCCGTGGTCAATGAAGTTTAACAGCAAGCGCCTTGTTTACAAAACAGAGACATGATGCAGACACTGCAGGCAGCACTGAGGGGAGACACGAGGAAGCATTGTTGGCCAACAACAGTAAAGGCTTTGCAACTGTAAGGAACAAGACCCATGAGCTCAGTGCAAAGGAGACTGGGCAAAGACTAAAGAGATCCAAGTCTTATCCAGGTTCCCTGAGTGGCACAGATTGGTCAGTGCTTGACTTCCAACTGGAAAGCTGACAATTGGAATCCACCCAGAAGCACCTTGGAAGACAGGTCTGGTGATCTGTTTCCACAAGTCCACAGCCTTAAAAACCCAATGGAGCAGTTTTACTCTGCACACATGGGGTCATCATGAATCAGAAATCGACTTGACAGCCACCACCAACAGCAAGTCTCAAGTTCTCCCATCTAGTGACAATCGGCTCTTTGAGTGACCTTCAAACCTTCTGACCTTCAGGTTCACATCCACAAATTGGCAAGAATGAGGCTTTTCCTAGTGGGGAAAGAGTGGTTCAAATGAAGACAAGCTGGACTTCTTATTTGTCTTGGGGTTTGGGAGTTTTGGGTGGACCACTTACCTGAGCTTACAGCAGGGTACCTGGGGAATCTGATATCTCCCAGGTATCTCTGTTCTTTCTGGTCCCACCCCTACTCTCTGGGAGGGTGGTCTCTAAGCACCTAGAGAGCTCTTTATAAGGTGCAAGGCTGAAGCTGGCAGTTAGCTTAAGGGGACATGGAGTGGCTTTCATCTCTTCACAAAAAGACTTGCTGGAGGAGTACGCCCTCCCTGGGAATCCCAGACTGAATTTTCTCTTCCAAATTTAATGCCCATACTGCCCTTCCACAAGCAAAATGACTGGATTGGGCTTTCTTGGATGGAGAATTTCCGAGCTGGATCACTGTTTCCCAGAACACTGAGTCCATATTGTCAGTATAGAAAACCAGTCCACATTTTCTGTGTGTATATGTGTGTTGTTTAACCCAAGTAACAGATATAATGTCTTTAGGTATCTGCAAGCTTCTCTTTCCATATATTTTAAAGTAGCAGAGTTCCCTGGGGTACAAAGTGAAGTAGCCTTTTTATTATCCCCAGGTCCAGTCTTGGAAAGGCTCAGCCATTGTTTATGGACACAAGTTAGGGAAGTAGCCACTGGAATTAGAATTAATGTGTTAACACTTGGGTGGAAGCTGATAGGAAATGAGGGGGAAAGAAAGTGCATTCTAATGATCTATATTATTTAGTTATGTTGTTTTGGGGTAATAGCACGTCACCCAAAATCTTTGTAAGGTGAAATAAAACCCAATCTATTAAGCTTGTAGATCTGTGGGTCAGGAATTTGGACAAAGCCCATTGGCTGTGGCTCTTTTTCTGCTCTCTGGTGTTTAGGGACTTCAGCTGGGAAGAGTTGAATCATTGGGCTGTCTTGAACTACTGCTGTCTGAGTCATTTGGAGACTTCTTGGCTTACCTGTCTGGCACCTGGGCTGGGCTGGTCTACCAGCTGATCAGAGCATGAACAAGGGGCTTCACCATGTGCTTTGGGTTCTCACAGCATGGTGGCTGGGTTGTGAGGGGGACAGCTTGGAGAAGGGACATCTGGAGATCCAGTGTTCCAAGAGATCAAGCAAAACTACCAGACTCCTTATGAATGAGTCTCTGAGGTCATGCAGTATCACTTCTGCCCCTGCCTATTGGCTACAAGTGAGTGACTAAGGCCAACCCAGACTCAAGAGAGTCTACCTCTTGAGCATGGGGAATGGGAGTTATTGTTGCACCATCTTTGGAAAACACCTTGTGCTACAAGATCTATTGTTGCGTTAATTTGCTCTACTGAGAAATCAATCAACGAATCAAGCAATTGTCAAATATATATTGACTACTTTCCAAGACCCTCAGTGAGATAGCTTGCCACAGTGACTACAATAATGCTAAAACAGAGCAATGACTGTGAGGATGGAGCAGAACTGGGTAACATTTTGTTCTGTTCTACATAAGGTCTCTATGAGTTGGACCCAACTAGATGGCACATAACAGAACAAGTTTCCAAGGGGCCCTGGTGGTGCTGTGATTAAGTGTTTGATAACCAAAAGATTCAAGGTTCGAACTCACCCCAGTAGCTCTGATGGAGAAAGACCTGCAGATCTGCTTCAAGAAAACTTTGTGGGGCAGTACAGAAGTAACTAGGAGTTAAAAACAAACTCGAGGGCTCCTAACAACAACGTCCCATGTGCCAGGCATTGAGCCAGGCAGTTAATTGAATTCTACCTCTCAGAGTTTCAGAGTCCACATTTGTAAAATGAGATCTTCTGATGGTAAGAAATAGACTTAAGTGAATGCAGAGCATTTCATTTCCTGCTTCCGCTGCATACGCATTGCTCCTGCTCTATGGCGTCCATGATAACGGTGTGGCCTGAGATGTAGCAGGACCCCCTCAAGTCCTACACATGTACAACAAGGAGCATGGGGGCAATCTTTGACCAAGGGCTGCAAGAGCCTCTGGGCAAATTCTTCTCCTTTCCTCCTCCCAGAGAGACTTCTCTAAGATACAGCCTTGTGAATGATGTTCTCATGGGACCCATCAGTCTTCCATGCTTGACACCACTAGGATGTCAACAGTCTCTTGTATTGGCTTTCCCTCTTTCCCAGTTTTGCTTACTATAGGTCTTACCCCATCTTCCCTGGGATTGCATTCCTTTAAAAAAAGCAGTAGCACACAGGTTTACTTTCTTGGAGTGGCAGGGGCTAGTGGCATTTAGGTCCATATAAGATGTCAGGCCTATTTAGTCTTTGCCTCAGAGCAATAAAGTCAGACCGTGTAATCCTCATTTTCATATTAGGAAAGTAATACTGAAAGAAGTTAAACCATTGGCTCAAAACCATATAATACAGAAGTAACCAAGACAGAATACCATTTGTCTGTCCATTTGTTGCACTGTGGTAGCATGCATGCTGCTGGGATGCTGGGATAGTCACATACCACAAGGGTGACCCATGATGGGCAGGTTTCAGAAGAACTTCCAGACTAAGACCGAGACTAGGGGGAAAGTCTAGTGATCTGCTTCTAAAAACTAGCCAATGAAAACCCTGTAGATCACAGCAGAACATTGTTTGACTAGTTTGCTTTGGCCACATCATGAGGACCAATAGCTGGAGGAAGTCATCGTATTTGGTGATGGAAAAGAGAAAAGAAGTTGAGGGAGATGCTTGGTAAGATGGATTGACACAACAGTCACAATAGTCAACTAGAACCTGCTGGAAATCATGAGGATGACACAGGACCAGGCAACATTTTCTTCTATTGTATGTAAGGTCACCACAAATCAGAGGAGACTTGATGGCATCCATCCATCCATCTTCCCATCCATCCATCCATTCATCCACCCATCCTCCCATCCATCCATCCATCCATCCATCCATCCATCCATCCATTCATCCACCCATCCATTCATCCACCCATCCTCCCATCCATCCATCCATCCATCCATCCATTCATCCATCCATCCATTCATCCACCCATCCTCCCATCCATCCATCCATCCATCCATCCATCCATCCATCCATCCATCCATCCGTTCACCCATCCTT
>NW_006408610.1:9005862-9024757 GCF_000296735.1 Chrysochloris asiatica | reverse complement strand
CATCCATCCATCCATTCATCCACCCATCCTCCCATCCATCCATCCATCCATCCATCCATCCATCCATCCATCCATCCATCCGTTCACCCATCCTTCCTTCCATCCCTCCCTCCGTTCATCCATCCATCCATACATCTATCCATACATCCATCCTCCCATCCATCCTCCCATCCATCCATCCATCCATACATACATACATACATACATACATACATACATACATACATCCTCCTCTATCCATCCATCTATCCATCCTCTCATCCATCCTCCCATATATGCATGCATGCATCCATCCATCCATCTATCCATCCATCATCCACCCAACCATCCACCTACCCATGCATGCATGTATTCATCCACCCTCCCACCCATACAAACATACATCCATAGATAGATCTATCTATCTATCTATCTATCTATCTATCTATCTATCTATCTATCAGAAGCAGAACAAAACCAAGGTCTTTAAGAGGACACCTGGTACATAGTCTGAGGGTGCCGCCCCGAACAAGAGGAACAATGGGGAAAGCAAGCAATCCAGGTCTTAAGACTAAAAGAGTGTCTCACAGAGCTGCCTCCTCTCTTTTAGAAGCACAGAATATCCATGTCAGTCAGGGTTTCCCATACCATGTCTCATGGAACTCTTATGCTCTAAAACATATCCATACGAGTGCCACAAAGAGCTACCTGCTCTCACAGGGTCCTAAGACACTGTATTATATAATAAAGACACATAGCTCCAAGGCAGAAAGCAAGCAAGCAAACAAAAACAACAAGAATTTTGATTAACGAATCCAGTATTGTTCAAACTTATTAGAATATGTAAACTTTCAAAGAAGTATGCCTATTTTTATGAAGAACAAATATCTATATCTTGGGGCAGATACTCTGTTCTATAGAATGATTTTATAGAGTAGTGTCTGGAAAAACACAGAGCTAACTCAGTCGCCTCATTGGACTGTGGAGGGAAACCGCAGCCCAGAGAAGTGAGTCAGTTTGCCCAAAGACACACAGCAGGGCTTGTAAGCACTTGGATTCCTGGGCCAGAGCACTTTCCTCGACCTGGAAGAATTTTCCACTGCATGATTGTTGCCAAGCTATTAATGAAAATGGGACCTAAATTAGCTTCAGAAAATGAGGTTTTAGCATTGGAAAGTTTTTGACTGTTTAAATCAGGAATGCAAATGAGTCCATGTGCTAGAAATCAGCAAGCAAACAAGAAATCCCAAACATTCTAGTTATTAGAACCCACAGCACCTCTTGAGGTCTCAGTTTCCCCTTTTGTGAATAAGGGTGCGGGAGCAGAGTCTAGCCACTTGCTGAGGTGCCTCTCAGTTGTGATGTGATTGTGTGTTTTCAGAGGAGGGCATTGGATAACAGAGGGATGGGAGAGAGGGGTCAGATACCCTCAAGGGGATGGAAAAACCAGCTGGTCTAGAATATGGCCCTTAGCCGACTTCTCAGCTGCCCACTAAGGAAGGTCCATGTCCCAAAATGCAAAGTGTGCTAGCTCCCATTAGCTTGCAAGGCAGCACTGATTAGTAATTAAACGGCTTTAAAAAAAAATAAAGCCATTAAAGCTAATGCCATCAAAATCAGAACCTCAGACGCTGGCTCATAATTATGAGTGGGCCTCGAGACTCACAGGAGAGAAATTTACATTTTAGCATGCACGCTGCACAGGCATTAATGTCTCCCCCTCCCACCCTGCTCCCATCATTAAGAGACCTGCTGCTGAATTCATTTGTTTTCCAGTTTTACTCTGATCCTGGAAAAAGCAGGTCACTCTGCAAGATGGCAAGAAAAGGGATGGCAAGGAGGGTTTACATCAATTTTCTTTGCTCTACCACGTCTCACTGTTTCACCTTGGGCCAGTTACTTAACCACCTTAGCGAGTCTCATTTGACTCATTTTCACTAAAAGTGGGTAACCATGCCCGGCTCATCCATCGTGTTGTACAAAGGATTAAGTGAGTCAATGCAGGCCAGAGTGTGACACACAGTTGGGGCTTGGTAACGGGGAGCCATGAATAGATCCGGCCCCTGGCACTTACTGGGCGTTTACCCAGTGTGTACTGAATTGAACCAGCACGACATTTGCGAACACCCACAGCATAAACGGGGTTTATGCTGGACACTGCTGGTGTCCACAGAGGAGGATGAGGGGGCCCTACAGGAGATGAGAGAAATGGACATGGATTCCTGGCTGGAATGAATGGTTTGCGTTTAGCTGCTAACTGAAAAGTTAATGGTTCGAACCCACCTAGTGGTGCGTTGGAAGAAAGGCCTGTAAAAATGACAGGCACGAAAACCCTGTGGAGCAAATCCACCCTGTGCACACATGGGGCTGCCAGGAGTCAGAATCCACAGCCAGCTTTTAGGGGTATGCAAGGATGAAAGGGAGTTAATCCTAACCAGAGCTGGAGAGGCTGACTTTCAGAGAGGAGCAGGTCCTGTGGACTAGGAAGAGCTTGCAGTCCGGGAGTGATGAGCAGAATACCGAGGACTTGACACATGCCTGGCCTCATCCTGGACACTTTTCTTGCTTTGTCTCATGAATGGTCTTCACCTTCTGTATTGACATTCCACAGATGAGGACATCTAGGTTAAGGGAAGGCAGTCAGCTTGCTCAGCGGCACAGGGCTAGGAAGTGGAGGAGCCAGTGATCGGGTGAGCTCCGTGAGGCCCCCCAGCTTATTCACGATGGCAGCCTGCACATCAGGCAGGAGCGATGAGAATCTATACTGCCCTGGGGCTCTGGGCTGCAGAAGCAGAAAAGGACAGGAGCCAGAGGTTCTGGGATGCCAGGCTGAAGGGCCCCAGGAGGTTCCCAAGGGACAAGTCTACCCCAGAGCGTATCAACCCTCACAGTATCACCTTTGAGTCAAGATGACTCCCCTCAACCAGGGCCTGGGCTTCACTGAAGGCCGCCTTCCTTGTTGTCCCTACGTCCCAGGCAAGATTCTGAGGACTACCAAGTTAGTAGCCCCCAGCGTCTCCTGCTACCTTCAAGGGTCGCTTCTTGGAGGAGAAAGCCAATCAGCAGCCTGGTGAATCTGTTAGGCCTGCATTCTAGGCTTCTAGGATGTATGTCATTGCTATGTGACCTTGGGCCAATCACTTTCCCTTTCTGGGCCTCCACTTCCTCTTCTATAAAATACAGGGGTGGGGAACACACTGAGCTCCCATCCTTGACTTTCGGATTCCTTCTGAGCCTTTATAGCACCTAGATTTCTTTTTCAAAGCACCTGCCCTTGGAACATGGGCTCACTATGACTCTTGACTCTGATGATTTCCCCTGAGACTTTACTATCCAATGGCCAAGAAACAAAAGTTTGCAGAGGGGGGCGGGGGTTTAAACATAAAATATCAGGGCCAGACAGGCCATTTTCAGACAGTCCCTGGGGCCTAGTCAGCTATTAAAGATGGAAATTATATATTCATAACACAGGATATTGCTGCTTGCTTATTTATAACTTGCTCCATTTCGAGAATATTTATTCTAGCCGAGGAGGCCTGATAATTTTCATCCAATCTACTCCTCATAGCTTAAGGCAAAAGCAGGAAACAGCTCAATTGAAGGAACGACTTTCTATTATGGGCAGGTAAGAAGGGTACACGCCGCTCCCCTTCCTGCAGGCTGGGAACACAGCCAGACTACACTGTCAGCCAGAACCTGGTGTCGCACCAGCCCGCCAGGCCCTTGTCCCTCCTGGGCACAGAGCGCTCAGACCAGACGAGGCTTAACATGGGAAGGGCAAAGCGGGGCAGGCGCCCACTCCCTCCTTTGACCCCGGAAGAGTCTGAGGCCACAGGATAGTTATATACACACATGCACACACCCACACATGCACACCCATGCACACATACCCTCACACACGTGCACAGATATGCACACACACAAGCACACAACACATATGTGTGCTCACACATGCACACACATATGCACACATGCCATCACATGCACACAACATGCATACACACGGGCCCACATGTGTCCACACATGCACGCACGTGCTCACACATGCACACGCACACGCACCCACACATACTGTGAATCCACACCCCCAGTGTCAGGCCAGCACTGTTTCAAGACAACTAATAGTTATGGAAGGAGCCCTGGTGGTACAATGGATAAGCACTTAGCTGCTAAGCCAACAGTGGTTCCATTGGAGTAAAACCAAACCAAATTCATTGCCACTGAGTCCGTTCTGACTCACAGCACCCCTTTAGGACAGAGGAGCACCATAGGGTTTCCAAGGTTGTACAACTTTATGGGATCAGTCAGTCTCAGTTTTCTCCCATGAAGTGCCTGATGGGTTTGAACCATTGATCTTGTGGTTAATAGGCCAACACTTAACCCCCTGCAGCACTAGGGCTCTTTCCATGGAAAAAAAGACCTGGGGATCTGCTTCTGTAGAGATTGCAGCCTAGGAAACCCAGCAGGACAGTTCTTACAGGGTCATTGTGGGTCGGCATTGACACAACAGCACACAACAACAAGAATGCTTGTTGAGTACCTACCATATGCCTGTCTCTAGGCTAAGTGGTAAGTCAAATCAACATGATTTTACTGAGCGCCTACAGTGTAGCTTGCCCTGTGCTGGGCTGGGCTGGGCTCAAGGAGGAAAAGACAGGTGCCTGCAGAAAGATCCCCCTGAGGAGGTGAGAGAAAAGCAGATGGTATCACCAGCCGATCTTACCAGGCAGCACTCTCCCCAGCTAGCTAGAGTCTGGCAACATTCCTACAGGAGCAAGGAGGGCAATGAGGGACTGGCTGAGGATCACAATGCTGGTGATAAAAGAACAGGGCCTGGACTTGAACCTGTCCCTCTTAGACACTGGAGCCTTGCTCTTTTGCACTACTCTTAGACCTGCCCCTGTCAATCCCAGGAGCAGGTGGTAGCTGTAACATAGCTCCCAGGCTGAGTCCCTCTGCAGACTGGACACTCCTCATTGGCAGGGACAAGCATCTCATTGTGCCAGTGGACAGCAAAGGGTTGAATTCCAAAAGCAGGCTCTGAAGAGGAATGTGTGGAAGAGGGGGCGTTGAGTCAGCTGAGGTGAGAACAGTGCGGGACCTGGATTAGAGCCTGTCACTGTCAGACTGTGGAGACTTGCACTTTCCACTACTTTCAGACCCTCCACAGTCAACCCTAGGCAGCCTGTTCTCCTTTCCCATCCCTGCTCAGGATCACAGAAAAAGATGTCTGGGCCAAGACGTCTCTGAGTCCAAGTTAGATGTAACCTCTAATTATTAGAGTCCTGGTGTGTCACAGCAAGTTAATGCCCTGGACTGCAAAGTCAGTTTGAACTGCAAGGTCAATGGTTCAAGCTCACCAGCCGCTCCTTAGAAACACTATACAAGGTAGCTATGAGTAGGAACTCAACAACAACAACAACAACAATCGTTGTGGAGTCCTGGTGTAGCGCCCTGGGATGCAAAGCTGGTTTGATCAGCAAGCTCTGTGGTTCAAGCTCATCAGCTGCTCCTCAGAAACCCTTTGCAAGGCTGCTATGAGTCGGCACTTAACAACAACAACAAATTATTACAGACAGTGTGCATTCACACAGGCATACACATGCTCATGTGCTTACATACATGCAATACCCATGAACAGATTCACACATGTGCACACCCATACACATGCACCCATGTAGACCCCCCACCGCCAATACACACACATGCAAAGTGTACCAGCCACCGTGTACTTTCTGAACATCTCAATTAGACATTCACTGTTGGCTCAGTGTAGCCGGAAAACCTATTCAGGGCTCAGACTAAGAGTCATAGAGAGTGGAGCCGTGTGTTTGTGATGTGCTGTTCATTCATCTCGTTTTTCAGTCTGCATTTATTGGGTATCTACACTGTGGGGGCCAGTGTAGACATGTGGGTTTCAGTGTAGTATGGTGAGCAAATGTCTGAGACTCTCGGAGCTGTGGGAGGGAGACAGGGATCCTTGGGATCCCAGGAGCTCAGGGAAGAGCTGGAGTTTTACTTGGTCAAGCGCAGACACCCCAGAACAAGGAGTCGAGCAGAGAGAACTGTAACTGCAAACACCCTCCACCAGCAGAGAGGGGCTCCAGCAGAGGCCCAGGTCAGACCCTGCAGGGACTTGGGTTGCGTCCTGAGAATCACAGACAGTCCTGGAGAGAGGAAAGGAAGAGATTAAGGTTTATTCTGACAGTACCTTTGAGAGTTGCTGAAAGAAAGGCAAGAGAGAAGCTAGACTTCATGGGAAGGGTACCCATCTCATCCTACAAAGTCCTGCTACGAGACCTCTCATTGCTGCCAGCCAAAAGGACCCAGGGCCCCGGGAACTGATGTCACATTGGGATCTCCAGGTCCAGGCCAGACCTCCAGAATAAAAGTCATCCATGTGAACCCACCAGGAAATGGGGAAGAGCTGGTCTATCCAGCGTACGGGGGAGTTCTCTGGTCTCTGTTGGCTCTCAGCCCTCACTGTGCTTTAGAACCACCTGGACCTCACCCTCAGGGATTCTGATGTGCTCGGGTCTGGGGGCCTGTTGTTGCTGTTGTTAAGTGCTGTCAAGTTGATTCTGACATATGGCCCCCTGTATAGTTTTCCGACAGGCAGTGTGAACTGGTAACCGAAAGAAAGAATCAATTCTGATTCTCTAGTGCCATGCCTGGACACCATTATTTCTGAGGGCTCTCAGGTGATGTCATGGAGCAGCTAAGGCAAAGAGAGATAGCTCTGAGTTTTAAATGTGAGACATGGCAGGGAGCTGGAGGCCGGGGGTTGTGGGAAGCTCCAAGACACAGGTTTTGGAAGGAAAGCCCCAGCTGGCTCAACCCTGCCTCTTCCACACACCCCTCCTTCAAAATCTGCCTTTGGAACTAGGCTCTGTGCTGGGCGGCAGCACACTGCCTTCAAGGAACAGCCAGTCTGGAGTGGGGCTCCCTGTGTGACAGTGTCTCAGGTGTGTTGGCGCTCCCATCTTCTGCCAGAACAGTCTCCCAGACACCTAGTCTTCTTGCCTGAGTTTCAGGGAGGAGAAAGGGGCCACACCCCAAAGTTACATAGGTGCTCAGGGCAAGATGGCTGAGGAACTGAAAGAGACAAAGGCCCAGGCCTTCTGGGGGGATGATGGCAACAGGAAGGACTCAATCAAGGATTTGGAAGCAGGGCAGATTTCTAGGGGAGAAGGGGGACAATGAAGGTTGTACCTGTCAGAACCCCAATAGTAGAGCTGAGTATGTGTTATGGATTGAATTGTGGCCCCTCAAAATGTGTGCAGTAAATCCTAACCCCTCTGCCTGTGTTTATAACCACATTTGGAAGTGGGTTTTCTTTGTTATGTTAAAGAGGCAGTGGACTCATAGTGGCCCTGTGTAGGATTTCTGAGTCTGTTGTAAATCTTTACGGAAAGAGAAAGCCTCACCTTTCTCCTGAGGTGGTGGTGGTGGTGGTGGTGGTGTGCCGTGGAGTCAGTTCCAACTCATAGCACCCTTGGATAGGGTTTCCAAGACTATAAATCTTTACAACCTCATCTTTCTTCCATGGAGCCACTGGTAGTTTTAAACTGCTGACCTTGAGATTAGCAGCCTGACTCATAACCACTATGCTACCAGAGGGAGGCTGGTGGATTTGAACTTCTAACCTGCTAGTTAGCAGGCTGTTACCATGGACTGCTACCAAGACTCCTGGTGTGGCTCTGTACAATTGCTATGCAGGGTCACTGTGAGTCAGAGCTGACTCGATGACACTTTGAAAGAATAATAATGGCTGCCATGGCACTATAGTATTAATATTGCTGTTGTTGTTGTTAAGTACCGTGGAGTTGGTTCTGACTCATAGTGAGTATTAATATAGGTGTGTCTTAAATAAATCTAAGCAGAGACAAGTATCTTTCTGCACCCTGAATTTGGACTTCTAACATCCCAAACTGTGAGAAAATAAAGTTCTGTTTGTTAAAGCCACCCTCTTTTGGTATTCCCGTCATAGCAGCTCTAGATAACTAAGAGAGTGCGTGTGTACCATCCCAAAACCAAGGCTTGACTGGCCTTAGCCATGTATTTTGCAAAGGCAGGGACTGAGGTGTGGGATCAGTGGGGACATGTCTGAGGTCTCACACACACATACACAAACCCAGAGCTCCTCAGACATGGAGGTCTCTGACCGCCAAAGTGCTGTGGGAATAACTTCTCTGAGCCTCAATCAGAGTGCAGGTTATTGATTCTTTGGCTCTGAAAAATTTATTTCTGCATTTTTAAAACCACCATTCTTGCTCAGGATATACTCAGCCTTAATATCAGATAAATCTCAGTGACGTGAGAGGTTTAGGGAGGCTCTTTCCTTTTCAATTCCGTTCAATCAATAAATCATTTGTAAATGCCTTAAATAGAAAGGAATGAAAACCAATCTCTTTACCTTTTTATAAAATTGGGATTTTCAACCTTTAAATGTTGGACATGTCAGCCCAGGAGTCTATGTTGTTGTTGTTGTTAAGTACTGTGGAGTTGGTTCTGACTCATAGTGACCCTGCACAGGGTTTCCAAGGCTGTAAATCTTTATGGGAACAGAAAACCTCATCTTTCTCCCACGGAACTGCTGGTAGTTTTGAACTGCTGACCTTAAGGTTGGCAGCCCTACATGTAACAACTACGTTACCAGGGCTCCTTAGGTTCTGTAAAAACAGGAAGTTCCCCTTCCAGGAATTTAAGATTGCTTCAGCCTCTCCATAGACCGAGGTGACAGGTGACTTTCTACACCTGAATGGGCTCAGGACTGGAGCAGGCTGCTCCCTGCTTGAAATGAGGCTTATGCTCCCTGATTTGGCTTAAAGATGCCCCTTCCCCACAGGGACACACTCAGAGGCCTGACAGGTGCGGTTTGTATGCTCATGAGCTCACTTCAGGTGTATGTGTGAACCCACATTTGCACCATCCATGTATGTGTACCACACATGTGCACATGTGTACCCACATGAAGAAATATGTCCAGGGACATATATGTATACACATTTGCCTCACATGTAGAGACCCTGCCTAAACGCATACTCCAAGGTTTCTATTACCCACAAATATAGATGAATGTGCATGTATCTATGTGAGAAAGGGAGATTGGGAATCCATTATTTTGGACTCTTTATTTGTAAGGTCAGCAGTTAGAAACCACCAGCTATTTTGCGGGAGGGCTTTCTGTTCCCGTAAAGATTTACAGCCTCGGAAACCCTGTACGGGGTCTCTAGGAGTCAGAACCGACTCCACAGTACTTAACAACAACAATAATTTGTAACTCTAAGGCCTAAACTCGAATACAATTTATTCTCACCTCCTTCCCCCTCCTACTTTGACCCCCATGTGCCACTTCCTGAGCAATCAGCAATGAGATGCTGTGAAGGGTTCCCCACCTTTGGCCCCCAATGCCCAGACCCTGGGTGATATCAGCAGGAGACTCAGGCAGAATCAGGGGCTTCTTCCATCCCATCCCTTCATTCAGGAAGGCTCATTCTAGGGCCTTGGGGCTGAAGAAACTGCCTGGGCAGCAGACAGGTCAAGGGTAAATGTCAGAGTCAGCAGAAGGTGGAAAAGGTGCTGCCACTTTCTGTGAAGCCCAGTGTGACTGTCTCCTCCCAGGATCCCTCAGGACCATCTCCCAGGGTGAAGCATGTAACGATATCTCCAATGGGCCCCTTCGTTGTACGTCCAACAGTGTAAGCTCAGCTTTGTTCCTTCCCTGGAGGATAGCTCCGCTCCAGAACCACCAGGGAATAGCCTATATGTCTAGAAGGAAACACACCCATCGCTGACAACCTCTTGGGGAGCCGGACAGTAGCAGAACCAGGAGGATAGCTGGCCTGACTTCAGTTCTTCTCCTGGTGCAGCCAGCAGGCCAGCTCTCTGCTAGGGCAGAGCCCTGGGTGGGAGGGTGGAGCCCCACATCTGAGTCTTTGTACAACCTTGACCTTTCTGGGCCTCAGGTTCCCTTCCCTTGTGATGGGAGACCTCTTAGGAGACTCCAGTGGGTTCCGAATGGTTGTGTCAGGACAAGTAGAAAGTGCACAACAAATCAGTCTTTTAAGGCTATTCTTGTGTGAGACTTGATCACATCAAAAGAAGACCGCATCCTCCAAGACGGGGCAGATGGGGTTGCTGCCTGACATCTGCCTAAAGTGCTGGAGTTTACTAAGCTCATTAAGACAATCATTTCCCTTTATGGTCCCAATACCTGTGTTAAGAGCACCCAGACAGTTAATGCAGATGAGAAAACTGTGGTTCCCAGAGAGAAGAGTACCAAGACTCGACCTCTGCAGGGTCTGTGATCTCATGCTGATGGTGGGTGGCTCAGGAAATTCCAGGTCTCAGAATTGAGGTTTCTTTATAGATTCTCTTTGGGTGGTGTAACAGAACTGACGTCCAGTCAGAATGTGATCCAAGAGTAAACCAAGAAATCAGGGACCATGGCTGCCATCTCTCTATTCCTGGCATGTGGCACAGATGCTCAGATAATCTTTGCAGAATGAATAGAGAAATAGATGATAGATAGATAGATGGGTGGATAGATGGATGAATGAATGGATAAACTAACAAGTGATGGTTAAAAACATTGGGATTTCCCAGTGGATTTTAATCCACTTCCACCTTCTAAATTTGTGCCTTGCAGAAAGCAACTTTGAACTTGAGTTCCATCATCGGAGAAATGGGGTAATGGTATCCACCTCAGGGGCGCTGTAACGATGTTATTGGAAATCCATGCAAAGTCCACGATGCTGTCTAGCATGCAGTTTCGCTTCCGTCATAAATGTTACTTCTACTTGTTCTTGAAGAGCCTAGAATGGCCCATTAAGCTTCCTATCAACTTCTAATCCTGCCTACTCTTGGTCTCCACCAACATTTTGATATCCCTAGCCAAACATGTTGCTGGCTAGTCAGTATTCTGATCCTGGTCCCTCCCCTGATTCCCCCAGCACTGCCACCTCTGTTACCAAACCCCCAGAACCAAAATAAACACAGATACCAGAGACAGCCTTTTAGGATCCAGGAAGCTGGCCATACATGCTCTCTCTAGAGGGCACCTGGTGTGGTGCTGTGGGTTAATGCGCTGGACTGCAATGTCAGATTGAACCACAAGGTCAGCAGTTCAAGCTCACCACCTGCTCCTTGGAAACCCTATACGGGGTCACTATGGGTCAGAACCGACTCGATGGCACTTCACAACAACAACAACAGGGGGCACCTTACTCTGTGGTTGGCATCAGGCATTGGAGGGGAAAGGGGTGGGGGGGTCCTACCTTGTTTCCTTCCTTTATCACTTCTACTCCTCCAGTCTGGATGCCTTCTAATGCTTGAAACACAGATCTCCAACCCAATTGGCTTAAACAGTAAGAGAGCTGTGAAATTGAAAGAGGTGTTCACATGGTCACAAGGTAGCTGCTGAACTCCAAGCATTGCATGTGGATATCACTAAAAGCAATCAGAGGGGGAAGCCATCTCATCTCTGAAAGAATCCTTCCCCAGAAGAGATCATCTTCATCTGTTTATAAATTCAAGCTCAATACCCCAGCACTCATGTGCTTAGACTTGGGGTCTCCCTGCTGCTGGAGTGTTCATGACCCCAGCTTGACTGGGACAGCAGGCCTCAGATGAGAACCCCAGAGATTTCTTTCCCCCATAAAGGTGATAGAGTCATTTGATTATCTGCTCAACCTGTTCTTTAATGGGGACGGGCCTGCTGGGCTGGCCTGGAATATTAGCTGGAATAATTGTCCCTTCAAATGAGCAGCCAGTTTAATCTGGGACTTAATGCCTTCTGCCATTCAATTATGCTTACCGTCAGACATGAGGGTTCCATGACTGGCCTTGGGCCTTGTTTCAGGAAGGAGACACTGGTGAGTGTGTGTGTGTTATTGTCATCGCTCAAAAGCATTTGTTAGAGCAAACTGTGGGCTCACAACCGAAGCTAGCAGACAGCACCTGAAGTTGGCTTGTTGAAGGTTCAGCTCTACTTAAGAGGAGTTTGCAACAGCATCTCACCTGCAAACCTCTCTCTCTTTCTTGCTGTGTGTGTGTGTCTATAGCGAGAAAGAGAGAGACAGCTTAAGAAAATCTCGAACTCTTTAAATTAAATTATTTATATCAAATTAACCCACACACATACTCAAATTCAGGCAATATTCTACTAAAATAAACCCATAAAACAAAAAGTTTTACTCCAGATTTTTTTTTTTTTTTTCGGTAGGACCGTACTAGAATGTTCATTTTCTAACACATTTAAAACAAGATGTGGTTGGAAACAACCCACACACACGTCCATCACCAGGCAAAGGGCTAAATATTTTATGGCACGTCTACACAACACTATGCAACCTTTCCAAGGCTGGCGTGGAGCTCTCTTCATTGACATGCCTGTGACATTATGAAGTCACAGCACAAGGCTGCAAAACTGCCTATTTATAGCATGATCTCCCGATGGAAAGATACACTTAACCGGATCTATATGAGCATTTATGGACAGAGACTTGCTGAAAAGATTATTTCCCCAAAGCTTCCCGGTGTTTCTATGAGATTTCAAGTTACCTGCTTTATTTTCAGATCTCAATTTCTTGTAATTCTATGTAATCTCATTAAGACACTGTAGCAATTTTTATTTTGGAACATTTTTCCTACCACACCTTTTTAGAGTCCTATCCTATAGGCAGAGTGCATGCTGGTCTCACCTCCTTAGAGGCCCCAGGCACTGGGTGGGACTGGGGAGACAGGCTGGGTCCTGGTTCTCTCATTGAGTCACTTTGAAGGCTCTTGGACTCAGTTTGTTCATCCAGAAAATGGCCATACTGTTTACATACATCAAGTACGTGAAAGGATTTCCATTGACTTGTGATTATAAACATAGTACATGCTCACTGGTAGAAACTTGAAAACTACAGAAAAGTAGAGAGAAGAAAAGGAGGCCGGATGGCCCAATGTTTAAGTGCTCAACTACTAATTGAAAGGTTTGGGGTTCAAACCTACCAGCTGCTCAGTGGGAGAAAAGAGTTGGCAATCTCTCCCTGTAGAAAATGTAGCCTAGAAACCCTGCATGGAAGTTCTAGGCTATTCTATAAGGTCGCTATGAGTTGGAATTACCTCAACGAAGACAGCAGCAACCAACAGAAGAAAACGTCACCCATAATCTTATCAACTGAAGGTGCCCTGGGAACATTTTAGTGCAGATGTACTCCTCAGTTATGGGTATATTCACGTCACGAAGACCAGGTCATTATGTGAAAGTAGGTGTCATGTGAAAATGGATCACATCAGATCACAAAACAGAGGACGAGAACGTCATTACATAACTGCCAAACCAGAGAATCATGGCTCAGAGAAGTTGACATAAAATCTTAGCCACCACAGCCAGCGTGGCTCTCTCTTTGACATCTATTACCTCCAGGCAGAGGTTGTTAATATGCGCAATACTTGGCTAGTAGACATTTTTACTACTGTCGTCAATGTGAGCTGTTGGATAATGAGATAGAGGCTAGGTGAGGAGCAGATATGTTTCTGAAATAGTTCTGAAATATATCTCCTCCTCACCTAGCCTCTATCTCATTATCCAACAGCTCACATTGACGACAGTAGTCTTCTTTCTAAGGAGCTTAGGTAGCGCAGTGGTTAGGAGTCAGGCTGCAAACCTCAAGGTCAGCAGTTGGAAACTACCAGCTGTTCCACAGGAGAAAGATGAGGCTTTCTGCTCCCGTAAAGATTTGCAGCTTCGGAAACCCTAGGGCCACTATGAGTCGGAACTGACTCCACGGCACATAACCACCACCATCACCACCGGTCATCTTTCTAGGCCTAAAATGAGCCCTAGTGACACTGTGGGTTAGGCATTGGACAATCGCAAGGTTGGTGGTTTAAACCCATCAGCCATTCCAAGGAAGAACTAAGAAGCTGTCTGCTCCCATTAAGATTTACCTTCTCAGAAGCTCCACAGGGTTGCTACGAGTTGGAACCCATGGCAGTGGGCTTTTTGTTGAGTTTTTTAGTGGGAGTCAGGACTTGGAGGCAGGTGTGAGCATGTGTGCTTGTTCAGAGACAGCCTGTGGCCAGCCACTCCATTGCCGAGGCCTGTTCCCTTGTGGTCATAATGCCGTACTCCTATGGTCCTCAGTAAGGTGAGAGTGGTAGCATTTTTGCACTACTCCTGACACAGAATAAAATGTTCCCGTTATGATACAAATACTATTGATAACCCCTGCCTACCTCGTCCCCAGCACCTCATCATCTCCTCCCACTTCAGAGGGTTACTGCGAGGTTACTGCACCATGGTGTGGTCCGTGGCCCTCAGCATTGGCTGCACACTAGAATTACCCCAGGATCTGATAAAATACCAACACTCAGGCTCCCTCCCAGGCTAATTCAACCAGAACTGGTGGGTGGGAGGGGGGTCCTGGCACTGGCATACTTTCAAAGTTCCCCAGAGGATCTTACTGAAGGCAGAGGCTGAGAACTGCTGGGGCATGTCAGAGCGCTCTATAGAGTCTAGGAAGTGACGTAAACATAAGGGGTATTAACATGAGTTACAGATGCTTCTCTGGGGGTACAATGGATTTCCCGGGCCTCATCCTTCTGTTGTGTTAGAGGAGAATATTGAAAGTGCCATGGTCTACCAAGAGAACCAACAGATCTGTGTTGGAAGAAGTACAGCCAGAGTGTTCCTTGGAGGCCAGGATGGCCAAACTTCGTCTCTCATACTTCGGACATGTTGTCAGGAGGGACCAGTCACTGGAGAAGGATATCACGTTTGGTAAGGTGCTCTGGTAGCATAGTGGTTACGAATTGGGTTGCTAAGCTCAAGGTTGGCAGTTCAAAACTACCAGCGGTTCTGTGGGAGAAAGATGAGATATTCTGCTCCTGTAAAGATTTACAGCCTTGGAAACCATGTACAGGGACACTATGAGTCGGAACTGACTCCAGGGTACTTAACAACAACAACAAGGTGAAGGATCAGAGAAAAAGAGGAAGACCTCCAGTGAGATGGATAGGCAAAGAGGCAGCATCGATGGGCTCAAGCGTGGCAACAGTAGTGAGGTTTGCCCAGGATCGGGCAGTGTTTCATTCTGTTGTGCATAGGGTTATTATGAGTCAGTACCAATTCAATGGCACCTAACAACAACAACAACAACAAAGACATCCTTCGCATAGGCCACGTTGGCAAGATCATCTTCTCACTCCAGGTGGGGCTCTCGGGCTCACAAGGCATTATCTGACAACTTCTGTAATATGGGGGTCACATACACTGGAGGAGGGGCAGTAACTTGGTACCTCCTCTATACAAGGAGTCCAGGTGTGGTGCTGTGGGTTAATGCACTGGACTGCAAAGTCACTTTGAACCACAAGGTCTGTGGTTCAAGCTTACTGGCTGCTTCTCAGAAACCTTTTACAGGGTCATTACGGGTTGGAACCGACTCGACGGCACTTAACAACAACAACAACATCTAAATTAACATTGTACAGACCAGTCCCACTTCTAAGTATATGCCCAATAACAATGCATTGTTGTAGTTGTTGTTGTTAAGTGCCATCAAATTGGTTCTAACTCAGTCACCTTCTCAGTACAGGTTTTCCGAGGATCTGCTTCTGGGTTTGAACCGCCAACCTATTGGTTAGCAGTCCAGTGCTTAGCATACAGTACCACAAATGAATTGTAATTCCCCCCCAAAATGTTGGTAGCAGTTTTGTTTTTAATAGCGCCAAACCAGAAGCAGTCTAAATAACTCTGAACAAAAGAAACTAGACTCAGAAGAGAATCTTGGTGATTCTCTTGATACAAAGTTCACAAGCTGGCAAAACCCACTTATGGTGACAGAAGTTAGGTGAGTTCGTTACCTAGGGTGGGAGGGGAGTGGATATTGACTGGGACAAAGCATGAGAGGGATCTTTGGGGGGTTAAAAATATTCTGTGGTAATTGATGTCTTAGAAGGAGTCCTGCCTAGTGGTACAATAGCTCAGCAGCTAACTGAAAGGTGGGAGTTTCGAACCCATCTAGCCACTTGGTGGGAGAAAGGGCTGGTAATCTAGTCCCATAAAAATTATAGGCTAGAAAGCCCTAGGAGCCAGCTCTGTTCTGTCACATGGTGTCACTGTGCGTCTAGAACCCACCTGATGACACCCAAGAACAAGAGCAATCTATATATTGATCTGGGTAGTGATGACATAGCTGGTGCACACATGCGCAATTTATTCAGCTCTGCACTTAGTTTTTGTACACTTGGTTAAAAGTTAAATTCCAATTAAAACACAGCTTAAAAATGCAAATAAAATTGCATATATCCTTTGACCCAGTAATTACCCTTCTAGGAATTGTTTCAATAGATTTATTTGTATGCAGAGTATATCACATATATAAGATTACTTATTGCAGCATTTACTGTAAAAGCAAAAGATAAGGGGAAAAATCATTCAAGAAGGAGCTGGTTGAATAAATATGATACATCGTACAATAATCAGACAGCTCTTTATGAACTGATAGAAAAAAAAACCCAAATGTATTCTCAAAGTGAAAAAAAAATCAAGGTGCAGAAATGCACGAAGAGGATGATAAAAATGTATAAGAAGAGAGAGATTAATTTATGTAGGCAAGCAAAATCTCTGGAAGGGCCCTTAAGAAACTGATAAGGTTGGTTGCTTTCAAAGAAGGAACTGAGCGGTTAGGGGTGGAGTGGAAGGAAATCGTTCATGGTTTTTTGATGTTCAACCTATTTAAAAATAAAAAAAATAGTTGAAACACTCATCCTATTGTTTCCCATTTGCTGTGGGATAGAACTGAAAATTGCATCTCGCCCTATAACATAATCCCAAACCTAATCCCATACCCTTCCTCTGCCACACTATGCCTCCTGGTGCCTCACACACACAATTTGAGTCTCATGCCTGCTGTGGCCTTGGTATCTGCTATTCCTACTTTAGGGAATGCCCTTTCTCTGCTTGATGTCACCTCCTCTGGGAAGCCTTCCCTGACTTCCTCCAGACCCAGGAGGGCTTCCTCAGTCTGTGTCATTTGTCTTACTGTTCACCATAATGAGTCCTGAGGCCTCTGTCAGCACCCAGGGTAGTGCTTGGAAGCAGGGCCTGAGGGATGTCGTGCTCAGAACCCAGGAGAAGGTTTGTCTCTTATACGCATGCTTGGTTCTCAGTTATAGCACAAATATGAAGTGTGCCTCAGTTTCCTCATCTGTCAAACAGGAGCCTCAATGGATTACATGATAAGGATCCAGTTCATATGCATAAAGCAGCTAGAAACATGTCTAGCCTTAGCATGTGAATGCCGCAGCGTTGTATTGTTTTGGAATCATTTCTGTTCTACAATCCTCTATTCCACCATTCGTCTGTCAAGTGTGTCGTACTGTGGTGGCTTATGAGTTGCTGTGATTCTGACAGCTATGCCACAGGTATTTTAAATACCAGCAGGGTCACCCATGGTGGACAGGTTTCAGATGAGCTTCCAGACAAAGACAGACTAGGATGAAAGAGTGACGAACTACTTCCAAATCTTTAGTCACTGAAAACCTTACGAATAGCAGAGAAACACTGTCAGATATAGTGCCGGAAAACGAGCCCCTCGGGTTGGAAGGCACTCAAAATGTGACTGGGGAAGAGCTGCCTCCTCAAAGTAGAGTTGACAGTGATGACGCGAATGGAGTAAAGCCTGGGGGAGTAAAGCCCACAGAACCTTCATTTACTGATGGGGCACAACTCAAAATGAAGAGAAACAGCTGTAAACACCCATTGAAAATCAGAACATAGAATGTACGAAGTATGAATCTGGGAAAATTGGAAGTTGTCAAAAATGAAATGGAACGCATAAACATCGATATCTTAGGCATTAGTGAGCTGAAATGGACTGGTATTGACCATTTTGAATCTGACAACCACATGATTTACTATGCCGGGAATGACAAATTGAAGAGGAATGGTGTTGTATTTGATCGTCAAAAAGAACATATCCAGATCAGTCATGAGGTACAATGCTGTAAGTGATAGGATAATATCCATGCGCCTATAGTGAAGCCCAGTTAATACCACTATTATTCAAATTTATGCACCAACCACTAAACTCAGTGAGGAAGAAATAGAAGAATTCTACCAACTTCTTCAATCTGAAATTGATCGAACATGCAATCAAGATGTATTGATCATTACTGGTGATTGGAATGCAAAGGTTAGGAGCAAAGAGGAAGGATCAGTATTTGGAAAATATGTCCTTGGTGATAGAAATGATACTGGAGAATGCATGATAGAATTCTGAAAAATCAATGATTTGTACATTTCAAATACCTTCGTTAGACAGCATAAGCGATGACAATACACATGGACCTCATCAGATGGAATACATAGAAATCAAATTGACTACATCTTCAGAAAGAGACGATGGAAAAGCTCCATATCATCAGTGAAAACAAGGCCAGGGGCAGACTGGAACAGACCATCAATTGTTCATATGGAACTTCAAACTGAAGTTGAAGAAAATGAAAACAGGTCCAAAAGAGCCAAAATATGACCTTGAATATATCCTACCTGAATTTAGAACAGATTTGATACACTAAACACTAAACACCAAAGACCAGAGGAGTTGTGGGATGACATCAAGAACATCATACATGAAGAAAGCAAAAAGTCATTAAGAAAACAAGAAATAAGGAAAAGGTCAAAATGGATGTCAGAATAGATACTGAAACTTGCTTTCCAGCATAGAGATGCTAAAGCAAACGGAAGAAAAGAGTAGGTCCAAGAGCTGAACAGAAAATTTCAAAGATCAGCTCGAGAAAATAAAGCCAAATATTACAACAAAATGTGCAAAGATCTGAAATTAGAAAACCAAAAACGAAGAACACGGTCAGTATTTCTCAAGCTGGGGGAACTGAAGAAAAAATTCAAGCCTCGACTTTC
>NW_006408610.1:8985605-9004579 GCF_000296735.1 Chrysochloris asiatica | reverse complement strand
ACAGAAGAATTGATGCTTTTGAGTAATGGTGTTGGAGGAGAATATTGAAAGTGCCATGGGCTGCCAAAAGAACCAATAGATCCATTTTGGAAGAAGTGCAACCAGAGTGCTCCTTGGAGGCCAAGATGGCCAAACTTTGTCTCTTACACTTCGGACACAATGTCAGGAGGGACCAGTCACTGGAGAAGGATATCATGTTTGGTAAGGTGGAGGGTCAGAGAAAAAGAGGAAGACCCCCAAGGAGATGGATTGCCCAAGTGGCAGCATTGATGGATCCAAGCGTGCCAACAGTAGTGAGGTTGGCCCTGGATTGGGCAGTGTTTCATTCTGCTGTGCATTGGGTTGCTATGAGTCAGTACTGACTTGATGGCACCTAACAACAACAACAACAACAACATCCTCTATTACCCTGTTGCTAGGGGCTGCCGAGTCAACTCTCACTTATAGAATACAAGTGTCCTAGAAGGTTTTACTGGCTGTCATCTTTACAGGAGCGGATCACCAACCAGATCTTTCTCCTGTGAAGTTACCGGCTGGGTACCAACCTTTCAGTTAGCAGCTAAGCACTTAATCATTGTACCACCAAAATCCCCCCAAAACCCTGCCATCCAGTGATTGTGACTCACAGTGACCCTGTAAGACAGAGCAGAACTGCGCCTCAGGCTTTTGGAGACTGAAAATTTAACAGGAGCAGAAACTCTCACCTTTTCTTCTGCAGCAACTGATGGGTTCAAACCACAGGACTTTTCGTTAATAGTCTACTGCTTAACCCGTTGCACCACTAGGACTCCCTACCACAACACCAAGGCTCCCTATCTCACCATGCTGTGATGGAGAAAGACAGTGCTTCCCAGTGAATTCTGAGGCTGGAGGCAGGCCTGAATGCAGACACAATAAGAGGGTGTCTCTCTTTGTGCCTAACTGTCCTCCCTGGGGCTGAGCCTGGGGCTGGCGTGAGGGCTGTGATTCTCTCATCAGGTCCCTCTGACCCTCCAGGCTCAGCCTCCTGCCCTGTGATACATCTTCTCATGGTGGTGGTAGGGTGTGCCCACCCAGATGGAGGGAAATTGCTCTTTTTCTCTCTGTGAGATCCTTTAAATGAAGAGCCTGGGTCAAGGGAAGACACAATCCTAATGACTGACTCAGAGAGTTGCATTTCAGCTCCAGCCCTAATGATGGATGAAGAACAGGGAGGCAGAGCAGCTTTCTTTACATATCTTCCAGCCACTCCTCGTAAATCACTACGTGAAAGGAGTCCAGGAGAATGTCTTCACCTTGTTAAGGCTTGGTTTCCTCCCTCTGCCAGTGGGACTTCTTACCACAAGGGAAAAAGGAGGTGACAATTTAGTAAAAACACATGGAAAGAGCCATGGACATTGTCAGACATTCACAGAGGCTGGTAAGTGGTCAACCTGGACCATGGACCAGAACAATTTTATTTTTACTATAGTGACAGTTGCCACAATCCCCACCCCTCTCTATTGTTCACTCCAGCCTGTTTCACACTCTGACTGCGTTTGCCTCCCCTGCCACTACCACTGAGTATTAGTTTCCAAGGTGCCTGCTTTCTGCCAGCTTCCAGCAAGGAGGAGTGGCCAGCAGGGAAGAGAAGCCTCTTTAAATGCTCAGCCCAAGCCATCCGATTCCACGGAGCTCTCATCAACCTCAGCCCCAGTAGTTTTCCATGAACCAGACCTGCCCATTGCCTAGAAGACATGCCTTCCTCTAGTCTCTAGGTACATAGCTTCCTAGACATGTCAAATCCCTGGTCTGCTGGAGCCAGGGGAGGTCAGACACTGCTCACCCAAGTCAGACTCCCAGATGCCTGACATTCCACCACTATCAATACATCCCTCCATGGTAGCCATTGCCCCTAAAACGGATGGGGCACAAGAGTGAGGCACACTCTTTGAGGTTTACCTGACTGAAGACAGAGTAGATGTTGGGGTCAGGGGTGGGAGGACAGGCAGAGAGGTTCTTGGAGATGAATCTCCTAACCTTAATGGACAGGGGTGAGTGATGAAGAGAAAGAAGGAGAGAAGATTCAGAAAGTAGAGTGGACACTCAGATCAGCAGGACTCCTTGGAAAGAAGGTTGGAGGTATGGTAGTGTCCACTCGGTCATTTGTTAGGAAAGTGACTGCTGCAGAAATAGGTGGTCCGGTCAGCCCTGATGTGCCTTCCACAGTCTCCTCTCCCTTTCATCCCAACCCCATAAACACAAGAGACTGTCAACCCTTCCTCCACTGGGATAGGAACAAGGAGGAATCTGGCTCTTTGATTTAAAACATGCCATCTGGTCACATCAAAACTCGAGGACCAGGGTCCAGGCCCCAGGAGACCTCCCTAAGGCTTAGGATCTACTGGTCTTATCTCTAAATCTCACCCTAGAGGGAGCGAACTCTTTTAGAGTCAGTTGTGATAACAGACTCCAACCTCTTCCCTTCTGTCTTCAAGGATGGAGGATACTGGAGACAGAGGAAATTAGGCAGAGAGACCTGGATGTTCCCAGATTCCTTAACATCACTGTGTGACCCCATAGATGAATTTAACCTCCAGTTTCTGTTTTCTTATCTGTAAAGTGAAGACAGAATAACAGTATCTGCTTCATAAAGTTGCTGTAAGAATGAAATGAGGGACTGCAGGACTGTGGGTTGAGATGTGAGTGGCAACTTCTGGGCTGGACCAGACTTTCACAGCCAAGTGGTGATGATGTAGAAGGCAGTTCAGGTAGAGATGAAGTTCTGAGCAAAGGCTAGGGGCAGGAGGGTAGAGAACATAGTTGTTGTTGTTAGGGGCCATCGGACTGGTACCAATTCATTACAAACCTATGCCCAACAGAACGAAACACTGCCTGATCCTGTGCCAACCTCACAATCATTGCTACACCTGAGCCCACTGCGGCTGCTACTGTGCCAATCCATCTTGTTGGGGGTCTTCCTCTTTTTCTCTGGCCTTCCACCTTACCAAACATGATGTCCTTCTCTAAGGACTCATAGAAAGAGCAGGATTGTAGCCTGTGGCAGGGAGATCAATCTGAAAAGGCAGGTCATGGTTGATTTCCAGGAGCCTTCACTACCCAGTGAAGGACATTGGACTTCATCCTATAAGCTAAGGAGAGCTATGAGGGAACCTAGCATTTAAGAAAGGGTTTGTTCCCGCATTCTGCTTGTGCGTTCCTCTCTTGATGGTCCTAGGGCCCTCTGTTTCTGGACTGTAAGATTAACCACTCCCCTGTTTTTGTTACAAAACTTCTACCTTTACAATTGTGACAGTCACGATTGGTCATGATAACAGTTATTCACTATTGAATCTTAGGAATCTTATCCCCATCTCCTTTCACCAGACCCATTTAGACAAGATGATAACTATTCAGTGGGGACTCTTTCTTTCCCCCCATACTCTTAAACTAAGCTCCCTCTTGAAACCTTGTAAGCCAGTCACTTCGTGCCTTTATCGCCCCCTCATTTTAGGTAATCAGTGTCTAAGTTGCCCATCCCTATCTACTCTGTGCACAGAGTGGATAGCACTGATACTTGATTTGAAGACTCTTTCCCTCTCTGTTGGTATTCAGAGTAACTACCGCTATGAGTGTAGGTCAGGTTCATAATGAAGATGTATCTTCTGTCACTGTAGCTGTTCCAGTCTGCTTGTTCTTTCTAGTGGAAATGTCTCACCTCACAAGGTTGTGGATGGGACTCAGGATTCCACCTAAGGTCCTATACTCTGTAAAGGCTTTGTACAAGGCCTATTTCACTGTAGGGGGTGGGGGGCAGTTTCCTTGAGTTAATTCACATTTAGAGGGAACCACCTCTCGTAAGATTTCTTCCTTTCTGTTCACAAACCTTTTCAAATTGGGTGAGGACCTGCCCTTGAAGCAAGATGGACCTGGTCTCGGACACTGCGGGTCAGTTACTTCTCTCTAGATGACTCTTAACCAGGTGCAGCATTTGTTTTCTCATCTGCTCTATGGGGGAACATAGATCTCTCAGGGCTATGAGGGTATAATGAACTGGGACAAGTGAAGTCCCTTGTCCAACTGGCCCCTGGAAGGTGCTGGACAGAAGTGGACAGGTCCTCCTTCTGTTGTGGCAGGGGTCCCTCTCTGTGGAGTGCCCACCTAGTGGCCAAAGAACAAGGCAGTTGTCAGTTCTGATTGTCCAGAACCAATCTCTTCTGGGACTCAGGATCAATGAGGAAGAGAAGGCCTGTCCTCCCAGTCCCCCACCCCAACCTCAAGGCCAGGCTTAGGTCTATTGAGAAAGTACAAGATTACAATGAATGGCAAGGACTTTTCTCTGCATATTTGGCTTGGTGGAGAATAGGACACACACGTGAATCTGAATTAAAGGCTCAGAGAAGACTGATGTGCGTGAGAAGGGTCTTGGAGATTTTTCAAACCTACACAGGACTCCTGGTGTAGCTCTGTAAGATAAGCACCTGACTGTGAACCACAATGTTGGCTGTTCAAACCCACCAGCTGTTCCTCAGAAACTCTATACAGGGTCACTATGAGTTGGAACCGACTTGACAGTACTTAACAACAACAACAACAATGTCACGCATAGTCCTGGGCACATTCTTCCACACACCATTTCACTTGGAGCTTTCTGCAGACACAGCAGGGCCCAGCTGTAAACACCTTCTAAAAGACCGACAAGGTCCCTGTCCTTCGGGAGGAGAAGCAGATAGAATGAAGTAAAGACAAACATTTAGATAAAAATGTCAAGGATGGCGCCTAGGATGGAATCACAATAGAAGGTCCTAGATACAGTGGGAGGAAAATGTGGAACAGGATTTAAAACCAGAAGAAAGCACAGGCTTACTGGTCTGATAAAGATTGTTGGAACCCAAGACGATAGTACTTAGATACCCTTTAAGCCTGCAACTGAACCCAGCCCCATAGCTCAATAGCAGACAGGCCCACAGGGTGAGCTGTAACTTTTGGAAGACAGAATAATCAACCATTTGAGATCAAAGGAGCAGCATCTGTTCAGGTTTATGAGATGGATTCAAACAGTGACTGCAACAGTGTGTTCAAGCCTAGGAAGGACCAAGAGGATGGCTCGGGACCAGGCAGTGTTTCGCTTTCTTGTACATCGGGTACCTATGAGTCAGAACCACGGGATCAGGCAGTGTTTCACTTTCTTGTACATCAGGTACCTGTGAGTCAGAACCAACTTGACAGCACCTAACAGCAACAATAAAGCTCAGATGGAAGGAAGGAAGGGGTAGGACAGAAGGTGGGATGGAAATGGGAAACACAGGGAGGGAGTCGGGGGAGCAATGTTACATTTTAGGGGTCGCAGTCAATGTTGTGAAACAAAACATGTCTGAATTGTTGAATGGAAAATCAATGTACTCTGCAAACTTTCACCCATAGAACAATAACAACTTGAAAACAACAAACAAACAAACAACAACAAAAATGAGTGCAGGATTACCGTTCATACAAAACAAAATACATTTTTTAAAAAGAGATGGATGTTATAGGGGAAAAGAAGCAAGTCAAAGGTGTGGATTCAGGGGATGTTTAGAAAACATCTCTAGAAGACCTGGGTGGTGAGGAACGCCCCATCACCCCAAGTGGGAGGAGCATTTTAGAAGCAGGAACTCCACCAAAATGCTGGCTCTATCCTGACCTCTTTGCTTCTCCACAAGTGCAGGCTCTAGATACTGTTCCCATAGCACACGTAGACAAACTGAGGCTTGGGGAGAGAAAGTGCCTAGTCCAAACCTGTGGCCAAGGGAGGATTCAAGCCAGCCCTTTAAACTCATGTTACTTCTTCTCTGCCTGCCGGTCCATCTGCTTGGGACACAGACAAGTCACAGTGACATGACAGAGGTGACATGGCTTCTCTGGCTCCCCTACTCAGGAAGAACCAGAGCTATGGTGAAGTTCAGTGGCTGTGTCCATAGTTGCTGTCCTGGAGCTGAGGTGGTTGGTGTATAGCAGTTCAGAACATGAACCTGAAGGTGTTTCCCTAGGGTTTTCCCTGTGAGTTTGAGTGGGTGGAAGTGAACTTGGGGGCAGATGACTGTGTGCCTGAGTTGCATAATCTGGGAAACATCCCAGCATGCCCACTAGGCTACAGGAAGGTTCCTGTAGCCTAGTGGGATAAGAATTCCTGGGATACCCTCCAGGGTTCTGAATCAGTGGTCCCTGGGGTCTGAGAGGGACAGAAAGGCCACAGGAGTAGTGAGCTCCCCAGCCCAGTTGCTGAAAGGGATCAATTCCAGACTCAATGGGAACCCCATTAGACTAGTAATTCATGACAGGACAGTGGGTCTTGATTTGCCATGAATTTCATCAATAGAAATGAATCATAATGTTTCTTATGCCAATTAAACAAACCCTGGTGGTACAGTGCTTAAGTACTTGGCTGCTAACTTAAAGGTCAGCAGTTTGAACCCACCAGCTGCTCTGAGGGAGGAAGATGAATCTGTCTGTGTCCACAAACACTGACAGCTTTGGGAATCCTTTGGGGCAATTCTGTTCTGTTGGATACGGTCGCTATGAGTCAGAATCAACTCAATGGCTGTGGGTTTGGTTTTTCTAGTTTATTCTAATTAATCAAACTCAACAGCGTAGATAAGAGTCTCTGGAGGTGCAAACCTTTAATGTGCTCAGCTGCTAACCAAAAGGTTGGAGGTTTGAGTCCCTCCAGAGGTACCTCAGAAAGAAGAGCTGGTGGTCTACTTCTAGACAATCAGCCAATGAAAAACCCTCATGGAACACAGTTCTGTTCTGACATGCATGGAGTCACCATGAATTTAAATGGAATCGACAACAATTAGTTTTTAGTTGTAAGATATAGATAGTAATTAGCTTATTCACATACACATCGTATCTCTGGGGATATTTTAAAGCAAATCTTCACAAGAAAAATTGAACACACTTGAACCCTGTTACCTAAGTGGAGTGTTCTTGGACCAGCAACATAAGCATGGGGCCTCACCCAGGTCTCCCCGAAACAATCTGTACTCCAACAAGATTAGTAATTTTTAAGACAAGATATAATCATGACTCTCATACCAAGATACAGTCAAAGATTTTCATTTAATTCATTAATTGATGGAGACTTCAATAAAAGTCAAAGGAGGATCCAAACAGATACATCTATGCTGTTATTTTTAAGTTCGAGTCCGCTCTGACTCATAGTGAACCTGCATGGGATTTCAGAGGCTTTAAATCTTCGAGGGAGCAGAAAGCCTTGTCTTTCTCCCCCAGAGCAACTGGTGGGCTCGAACCTCAGACTTGAGGTTCTCAGTCCAGTGCTTCTGTGGAGGTGGTGGTGGTATGCGGTGGAGTATGTTCTCACGGCTGACCTTGAGGTTAGCAGCCCAACTCCTAACCACTACGCTACCAGAACTCCTTATGGAGGTTATTTGTTGTTGTTAAGTGCCTTCGAGTTGGTTAACGACTCATAGAAACCCTGTGTAGGGTTTCAGAGGAGCAGCTGGTGAGCTTGAATCGCTGACCTTGTGGTTCAAAGCGACCTCACAGTCTAGTGCATGAACCCACAGCGCCACACCAGGACTGGAGATCATTAGGAATCTGAAATGAACTTACAAATGTATGCAAAATTGGCCAGGCTGGTCAATATCCACAGGGCAATAATCATTTACATTGCTTTGGATCTAATTTGCATTTCAGGGACAAGACTCATTTGCACTGCTATCAGCTTTCCATAACTTGCAAAATCATAAAACAGCTCAGACAATGAAAGGGTGACATCAAACCCAAAACCCAGTCAGGTATACAAGACAAGATACAAGAATCTCAGTGATTTTTGTTTTGTTGCTTTGTTTCCCATTTTGGTCTTTTCCGGTTTTTCCTGACACACATGAAATCTTGATGTAAGCACTGCCAGTTATGAGTTGGGTGCAGGACCGGGCGGTGTTTCATTCTGCATAAGGTCACTATGAGTGGTACCGACTCCTAACACCGATGGAAATACATGTTGAGAGGCAGGAACTACCAGCTGAATCTCTCCTCACCTTTACTGCTGATTGTCACTGAGGTTTTCTTAAGATGCTGTTGTGTGTTTTTGATTGATTCTAACTCTTAGCACTTTTATAGGACTGAGCAGAACTACCCCATAGGGTTTCAAGGCTGTCAACTTTACGGGAGCAGATCACCAGTCTTTTCTCCCTTGAGGCTACTGGTGGGTTTGAACCATTAACCCTTTTGTTAGCAGCTGAGTACTTAACCACTGTGCCACCTGGACTCCTGTTCTGAGCATAATAGTTGCTAGAAAAGGGTTCTGATTGGTGAATAGGTGTTGGAGGAATGTGAGATACTTAGCATATAGTAGAGACATTCCCCCCTGAAGGAGGTATCAAAACATAGCAAGCCAAAGAAAGGGTCCTTGGTTGTAGCTCCTAAATGATTCTAGGAGCAGCTACTGATCTGACAAATTCCTATCTGCCTGTCTCTCGCTGGAAGCATAGCAAACTATTGCCCCCTTTGGCTCAGATGGAGATTTTATTTGAGATGCTAACAGAACCTCTAACAGAAAGCCAGGTCTCTGAGCTCTTGGAGGTGGCACTACTGCCTGATCTGCCTACGTCACTGTCAGCATGGGAGGCTTGGCTCTGTCTGTGAGTCACTGTCATTGTGCCTGGTAGCATATCTTCATTCCCAAGCCCTGGCCCTTTCCCATCTCCCCAAATGCCTCAGACATGTATGTCTACATGGGACATCCAGCGCTTGGCCTGACGACATGCTGATAGCTGGGGTGGGGTGCAGAAACTTGTTCTGTAGGTAGCATGTGGCCTAAGGTAACCTGGATGATGCAGACCAGAGTATCTCTGGAGAAGTCAGTACATCCTGAGAAACTCTCCTGATGTTTGGAGGCACTGGACCATGAGGTTGTCTTCTTGAGGGGAACCCACCCAACCCTGGCTGGAAATAGGGATGGGCGAGCTGGCAGTGAGAAAGGGAACTTGAACTTCAAATGTAAGTCCCTTCCTCACTCTTCTCTCTCTCTTATTCTTGTCTTCTAAATTCGGTAGATTTTCTCCATCTCAAACATCTTTGAGAAGTAGAAGATTTGAATTCTTTAAGTTCAAATTCTGGCTTGACCGTGACCCTGGACAAACCTCCTTGTGCCTCAGTTTTCTCATCTATAATATTGGGGGCAATGATAGCACTCACATCCATAGAATGTTGTTAGGGTGATAGCAGAGAAATATGTGGGAAGAACTTCATAACACTACTGGTGTTAGCTCTTAGTGGACTTACTTGCCTGGAGTTGATTCCAATTCATGACAATCCCATGTGGTAGAACTCCGGGACTATGATTCTTGGTCACCCATCCTTCATGTCTAGAGCAGAATTGCATTATATTGACGTTTTAATCTTTTAGAAGCAGATCACCAGGCCTTTCCTCTGAGGCTCTCCTGTGAGAGTTTAAACTCCTTACCTTTCAGCTTTTCAGTAGTTGGGCATTTAACTCTTTATGCCACTCAGGAACTCCTAGTAAATACTAAAATCTCATCACTTCCAGTTCCTTTCTTTACATGTTATGATTAAGCTCTTGAGGCTGTATAAGTCTATTGGATCAGTATGGTAGAAATGTTATATAATGGTGTGATACTATACATCTCTGCCCAACTCTTTCTCATGAGTCTCATGACTCATGTTGGGGGCTTTATTTCAGCCATGGTGGGAAAATTTACACCTTGAAATTAGTAAATGCTAAAATGAGGGATTGACTATTTGTTTTGTTGATTTTCTAGATTTAAGAAAATAATGGAGAAAATACTTGTGGTTACGAGTCGGGCTGCCAACCTCAAGGTCAGCCGTTTCGCCAGAGAAAGATGAGGCTTTTTGCTCCCATAACAATTTATAGCCTTGGTAACCCTATGCAGGGTCATTATGAGTTAGAACCGACTCCATAGCACATCCCACCAGATTAAACGTAAAAGTGTGTTCTGTCTTAATCAAACACCTTGAGCGAATGACTTACTGCGCCTGGGGGCTCAAGACTATAGTCTTTGGGGGCACCATGGTCAATTGGCATAACATAGTACACAAAGACAATGTTCTACAGCCTGCTTTGATGCGTAGCAACTGGGATCGTAAAAGCTCATGAGTGGTCATCTCTAAGGCGGCACTCCATAAGGTGGTCTCTCTTTGTCCGGAGTGAAGAAGAATTTAGGGAATAAAAGACACATGTGAACAATTAATACAATGGCCTAAGGGACCACGTGACCATCATTCTCTACAACCCCGAGACCAGAGAATAATATGGTGCTTGGCTAAGACTACAAACTGCTCTGAAAGGAGTCATAAAAACACAGTGGGAGAAAATGTGGAGAACTCAAAATCCTCAAAAAGACCAAACTGGTAGAACCCTGAGACTATGATTCTTGGTCACCCATCCTTCATGTCTGGAGCTGAACTCATCCTCGTGGCTCAATTTCAGCCAGTTCATAGATAGGTCTACAAAGAGAGTAACGCCACCAGTGAGGTAAAACACCACAGAACAGTCAGTTGTTTGAGATCAAAAAGTCAGTATTTACCCAAGAACACAATTCGGAAGGGCTGGGAAAAAAGGAGGAATGGAAACCGGAAACGCAGGGAGCAAGCGGGATAAGCGATGTTACACTGAGAAGATCAAATGCGGTGAAATCAAGTGTGTGATTTGTTGAAAGTAATCCCGGTGATCTGCTCTGTGACCTTTCACTCAGTTCACAATAAAAAGTTGTGGTTTTGTTTTAAGTGTGTTATGTCAGTTACCATTATTTTGTGTGAATAACACAAAAAGATTGAGAATAAATACTTAAGGTATTTAAACTCTTTGAAGGGGCTTCAAAAAATTCGGGGAGAAATGGAATGAAAAGATAATGAATTTTTCCCCTACAAACTTTAAATCATATTATATGATTCAGCAAAGAAATCTCTCACACCACTGATAAGACTATGTCTTCATTGTTTCATTTTCATCTGACTCATGATTGTAAATGAAAATACCAACCAATATTCATGTTAGAACTATAGTCAGGTTTCAGTTGTAACGTTTGACACAGGTATCAGAGTTAGAAGATCTCAAGGAAAGCATTCTGTGAAGCTCATTTGGCTCAGTGGAATTCACGTAAAGAGTGAGGTCTATTTGATTCTTGCTTGTAAACTGCGCACACTTGAAAAGAGTAAAATTCATAATAGACGTATGGGCATAGATGTGCAGATATCCATTTTCTTCTTCTGGAGAGTCAGTTGTGAAACATTTACCAGAATGCCACCAGGTGTAGTGGAAAGTGCTCTGGTCCAGGAATCAGACAGACCATTTGTAAGTGTATGACCTTGGACAGGTTACTTAACTTTTGAGTCTCATCAATAAAATGGAGCCATGAATGGAATGTACTGAGCTGAATCAAATAGCATGGCCTGGAGGTTAAGAAAGGAATCCTTAATGGCGTGCATGACTACTAACTAAAAGGTTGCAAGTTTGGACCCACTCAGTGGTACCTCCAAAGAAAGGCCTGGCAATCTACTCCCCCAAAACCAGCCATTGAAAACGACATGTGACACATGGGGTCACAGTGAGTTGAAATGGACATAAGTTGAGTTTTAGGGACTAACAATCCATGCCCAGATATTGGGCTGCCCACCTATATTTGAATCCTGTCTTCTTCCCCACTAACTAGTTGTGTGACATTGGTCCTGTTGTTTAACCTCTTATTTCTACCAGAAAAATTGAACTATATACATCTGGACCTATGCCCATGTCTGGAGTGTCAGTGTGGTGCAAATGGTTAAGCTCTCTGTTACTACCTGAAAGCTCAGTGGCTCAAGTCTACCCAGAGGCACATCAGAAGAAAGGCCTGGCTATCTTCTTTTTTTAAAAAAATGTTTTATTGTGAATTATGTGATAGTTTAAATGGGAGAACATTAGTTTTACATTCATCCTATTGTATACCTTTTCATTGCCATGGTTACAATCCCCTCCATGCATCATCAACCAACCAAACAGTATATCCTTCAGGCCTGCCCCCTGGTTGTCAGCACACAGTCTCTCTCCCTCTCTGGGTCTAAAGTTCCCAGCCGCTCCATCTCCCCATGTCATCATCTCTGCCTCCATCTCTGGCATCACTGCTTCTCTGGGTAGGGTCCTGCATTCCGCTCATCTCACTTGATGGTCCCAGGAACCTCCGCTCCTAGACTACAAAGTCAATCACTCCCTTCCTTTGCTACGAAATGTCTACCTTATATTTCCAACCTATACAATCAGTCCTGATAACAACTGTTTACTATTGTATCACAAGAGACCTATCTGCATCTCCTTTCATCAGCCCCACCCAGACAGATTGGATACTACTCAGTGGAGATTCTACCATCCTCCACGCCCTCTGGATCTAGGCTCCTTCTTGAAAGCTTGTAAGCCAATCACTTTTTGCCTTTGTAGCCCCCCTCCACATTTTGGGTTGCCAATGTCCAAGTTGCCCATCCCTGTCTACTCTGTGTATGGAGGAGATGGGAATGATCCTTGCTGTAAAGATTTGTTCCCTCTTTTGAGCTACTGCATCCATAGGTATAGGTCAAGTTCATCAAATTGTATCAGATTACTTTTTTTTCCTTTGCTTTGCTTCTTCTAGTTGAGCTCTGATCATCCAGTCATTGAAGCCAGGTCAAGTGGGTATTAACAGCAAGTGTGAATGTTCTTATGCATATGCCCTCTCTTCTTAACAGCTGGACGCTTCACTCTCCACTCAAGTCCTCTGTGGCTATGTCACTGACTCTGGGCCCAAGAGTCCCCAGGTCTTGCCACACTGCTGGCTGACCAGGTCCCCACCCGGGTTCACAGGCGTCTATTGAATGTTGTAGTGCTTAGCTCGCAGCTGCATTGCTGTTTTTCCCTCACTTCCCCTTATCGGTGATGAATGTGGTCACCAATCAGAGTGTGTATTCCCATTGAGTCTTAGTCTTGGAAGAGGGTTTGTCCTGAGGGGACCTGACCACTTGCCTTGATGTCTCCTGGGTGAGCAACTTGCTTGTTCTTTGTAGTAATCAGTCAGACTGCCTATATTGTTTTGTATTTTTCCTGTCTTTCTTTCAAGAAGTATCTTCTGTTCTTCTAGTTGCTCCAGGCTGGTTTTTCTGTCCTTTCAAGTGGAAATTGCCCACCTCAGAAGATTCTGAATGTGGTTCAGGATTCCACCTATGGTCTTATATAGTGCAGAGGCTCCACAGGAAACCTCCTTCATTGGGCACTTTTGTAGTCCCATTTTAGGGATTCCAATCAGTTATAGGCAGAAGACAGACTTACAAACTTTCTACGGTGATATTTCTTTCTCTCCCCTTTAAGTGTCTATTTTATAATTGTATGCCAGGGAAAACAAGATTCAAAAGACAGCCAAGCATCTCAACATTATTTCCCCCCTTTTGCCCATTCCAACCATGTCTCAATCCCTGTATCCCAGAGCCCAGTTGTTCCAAGGTTGTGCATACATCATTATTTACCTCTGTCCACTTAGCCCATGCAAACCTGCCTAATTGTTTTCCACCTGCTTTGTTCTTCCATTCCCCCCCTTGTGTATTGCCCCTGCCCTAACACCCAAACTATCCTGTGTCTATTCCCTACTCTGTGTTTCACCTTTCCCTCCCTCCCCTCACCCCACCCCCTTCACCCCAGTAACCAGCACAGAATCCTGAGTATCTTCTTGTGAAAAAATCAGCCAGTGAAATTTCTATGGCGCACAGTCCTACTCTGATGCATATGGTGTGGCCATGAATCAGAGTGAAGTGAACAGCAACTGGTGTGTGTAGGTCTACACCAGATCTCTTGTATCACCTGAAGAGATCATTTCCAGAGAGCTGGGGTATGCAGTTGTCAGTGCTGGCAGGACCACAGTCCTTGGGCAGGCTAGAAACCCTCCGGTAGGAGCTGACTCTGCAGTCTGCAGACAGAATTTGCTCTTCCTCAAAGAGACCTCAGTCTTGCTTTTAAGGCATTTCAACTAATTGGATCGGCCTTTCCATATTGTAGACACTAACTCCATCTACAAAACACCTTCCAGCAACATGTTGTTCTTGTTAGATGCTGTCAAGTTGTACCAACTCACAGCGATCCTATGCACAACATAACAAAATACTGCCTGGTCCTGGGCCAACCTGACAATCATTGGTGCATTTAAGCCCATTACTGCTGCCACTGTGCCAATCCATCTTTTTGGGGTCTTCCTCTTTTTCTCTGACCCTCCACTTTGCCAAATATGATATCCTTCTCCAAGACTGGTCCCTCCTGGTAATATGTCTGAAATATGAGAGATGAAGTCCAGCCATCCTGGCTTCTAAAGGACATTCTGGCTGCACTTCATCCAGCACAGATTAGTTGGTTTTTCTGGCAGTCCATGGTATTTTTAATATTCTTCTCCAACACCATAACTCAAATGCATCAAATCTTCTATGGTCTTCCTTATTCACTGTCCAACTTTCACATGCGTATGAGGTGAATGAAAATACTGTGGCTTCGGTCAGCTGTACCTTAGTCTTCAAACTGACATCTTTGCTTTTCAACACTTTAAAGAGGTCTTGAGCAGCAAATTTGCTTAGTGGAATACGTTGTTTGATTTCATGGTTGCTGCTTCCATTGTTGTTGTGTTGTTGTGAAGTGCCATCGAGTCGGTTCCGACCCATAGCGACCCTGTACAGGGTTTCCGAGGGTGTAAATCTTTACGGGAGTAAAAAGCCTCATCTTTCTCCCGCGGAGCGGCTGGTAGTTTCGAACCGCTGGCCTTAAGGTTCGCAGCCCGATTCGTAACCACTACGCTACCAGAGCTGCTTCCATAAGTGTTGATAAAGTCTTTGGCAACTCTAATCTTTTCTCCATTTATCTTGGTACTATTTATTGGTTCAGTGGTGAGGATTTTTGTTTTCTTTACATTGAGGTGCAACCCATACAGAAGGCTGTGGTCTTTGGTCTTCATCAGTAAATATTTTAAGTCCTCTTCGCTTTCAGCAAGCAAGGTTGTATCATCTGCACATTGCAGGTTGTTAATGAGTCTTCCTCGAATCCTGATGCCATGTTCTTCTTCATACAATCCAGCTTCTCAGATTAATTGTTCAATGTACACATTGAATAGCATATTGAATAAACAATCCTGGCTCATACCTTTTCTAATTTTCAACTATTTGGTGTTCCCTTGTTTTTTTTTGAACAACTGCCTATTGATCTATGCACAGGTTTCACATGAGCACAACTAAGTGTTCCAGAACACTCACTCTCCACAGTGTTGTCCATAGCTTGTCACGATCCATGCAATCAAAAGCCTTCGTATAGTCAATAAAGCATAGATAGATATCTTTTTCTGATTTCAGTCAGCAATGATATCCCTTCTTCCACATCCTAGACTGAATCCAGCTTGAACTTCTGGAAGTTCTCTGTAAATGTATGGTTGCAGTCATGTTTGTATTATCTCTAGCAAAATGTTACTTGTATGCGATATTAATGATGTTTTCCAATGATTTCTGCATTCCTTTGGGTCACCTCTCTTTGGAATGGGCACAGATAAGGATCTCTTCCAGTCAGTTGGCCAAGTAGTTTTCTTCCAATATTTTTGGCATAGATGAATGAGTGAGTGCCCCCAGTGCTGCGTCAGTTTCCTGAAAGGTTTTAATTTGTATTCCTTCAATTCCTTGTTCTTTGCCAATGCTTTCAATGTAAGTTGGACTTCTTCCTTTAGTATCATTGGTTCTTGATCATATGATACCTTTTAAAATGGTTGAACATCAACCATTTCTGTTTGGGACAGTGATTCTGTGTATTCCTTCCATCTTCTTTTGATGCTTTCTGCATCATTCAATGTTTTACAGATAGAATCCTTCAGAATTTCAAGTGGTTGGTAGTTATGTGCCTTGGAGTTGGTTCTGACTCATAGCGACCCTGTACAGGGTTTCTGAGGCTGTAAATCTTTATGGGAGCAGAAAGCCTCATCTTTCTCCCGTGGAGCGGCTGGTAGTTTCGAACCGCTGACCTTAAGGTTCGCAGCCCGATTCGTAACCACTACGCTACCAGAGCTCCTTAGAGTAGTAGTAGAGGATTGAAATTTTTCTTCAGTTCCATCAGCTTGAGAAATGCTAAGTGTGTTTTTCCCTTTTTGTTTTCTAATTCCAGATCTTTGCACGTTTAATTATAATATCTGACTTTGTTTTCTCGAGCTACCCTTTGAAATTTTCTATTCAGCTGTTTTACCTCCGCATTTCTTCCATTTGCTTTAGCATCTCTATGCCGGAAAGCACGTTTCAGAGTTTCTTCTGACATCCACTTTGGTCTTTCTTATCTTCTCAATGACCTTTTACTTTCTTCCTGTATGATAATCTTGATGTCATTGCACAACTCTTCTGGTCTTCAGTCATTAGTGTCTAATGCATCAAATCTGTTCGTGAAAAGAGCTCTAAATTCAGGTGGGATATGTTCAAGGTCTTATTTTGGCTCCTGTGGACTTGTTTTCATTTTCTTCAGCTTCAGCCTGAACCTGCATATGAGCAACTGATGGTCTGTTCCACAGTCTGCCCCTGGCCTTGTTTGTCTGATGATGTGGAGCTTTCCCACCGTCTCTCTTCCAGATGTAATCAGTTGGATTTCTGTGTGCTCCATCTGGTGAGGTTCATGTGTATAGTCATCTTTTATGTTGCTTTAAAAAAAAGTATTTGCAATGAAGAAGTAATTGGTTTTCCAAAATTCTCTTATATGATCTCCAGCATCATTTCTATCACCAAGGCCAATTTTCCAATGACTGATCTGCCCTTGTAGGCCTATGGATATTATTCTATCACAGACATCATTGTACTGCAAGATAGCTCTTCAAATGTTCTTTTTGATGATAAATGCAATGTCATTTCCTCTTCAATTTGTCATTCCTGGCATAATAAACCATGTGATTGTCAGATTAAAAATGGCCAATATCAGCCCATTTCAGCTCATTAATGCCTAGGATAGTGATGTTTATGTGTTTCATTTTATTTTTTACAACTTCCAGTTTTTCTAGATTCTTACTTCACACATTCCATGTTCTTATTATTAGTGGATGTTTACGGCTGTCTCTCGTCATTTTGACTGGTTTCCCATCAGCAAATGTAGGTCCTGAACGTTTTACTCCATTTGCATCATCATGGTCAACTCTACTTTGAGGCGACAGCTCTTCCCCCAGTCGTATTTTAAGTGCTTTCCAACCTGAGGGGCTCATCTTCCAGCATTCCATCTCACAATAATCTGGTGGTCTTCATCATGTTTCAGTATTCAATATTCTGGTGCTGACAGTGTTCCATTACTCTTTGTATGATTTTCAGTGACTAAATATTCGGAAACTGTCCATCTCTCCTTCTTCCTAGTCTGTCTCAGTCTGGAAGCTCATCTGAAACCTGCCCACCATGGGTGACCCTGATGCTATTTAAAACATGAGTGACATAGCTTCCAGAATCTCAGCAACTCACAAGCCACCACAGTACAACAAACTGACAAACGAGCTAGATTAGTGTTTAATTCAATGAAGGTCTCTTATTGGCACAAAAGGTTTGTGCTTAGCCAGCAATAGACTGTGAATGACAAGGTCGGCAGTTCAAATCCACATCTGCAACTCAGAAACCCTATACAGGGTCGCTATGAGTATGAATCCACTTGACGGCACATACAACAACAACAACATCAACAACTAATGGAATACTGGCCATTCGAATGCTCCCAGAAGCCCACTGCACTGTAGGATAAACACTGGACTACTAACCACAAGGTTGGTGATTGAAACACATCAGCTGCTCCTTGGAAGCCCTCTACAGGATTGCTGTGAATTGAAACTGATCCAATGGCACTTGACAGCAACACCAGGAGGCTGCTTTAAGAGGAGCTCTCATAGTGTAGTGGTTATGAATCAGGCTGCAAACCACAAGGTCAGCAGTTCGAAACTACCAGCCGCTCCGAGGGAGAAAGAGGAGGCTTTCTGCTCCTGTAAAGATTTATAGCCTTGGAAACCCTGTACAGGGTCACTATGAGTCGGAAGCGACTCCACGGCACATCACAACAACACAGTACAGGGGAAGGACTCAGAGCACAGCCTGCTTGTGGCTACAGCTGAGTTCTCAGGCAGCCAGGCCATAAGGATGGGTCGTGGGATCTGTGTTGGGAGCCTGGGGTCACAGACCCAGCACCTCACTGGCTGGCTGTGGCCTGGAGGAAGCAGGGAATGAGAAGAGGTCGAAGGCAACCCACAGCCCTGGGACCCAAGAGGAAGCCCAGCAGGGCACATTCAGATGGAAACCAGTTATAATTAGATGTTACCTTTTGGGGCCCCTTGTGTAGTGGGACTGGCTGGCTCAGTGGTGAGGAGGTGTCAGTCAGGGTGGGTGGGCAAACCGGCTGCGGTGGGTGTTTCATTAGCTACTGGCTGAGGATTTGCTTTGCGTAACTCCCATTTGCTGCCTCAGCCTGTAGCAAGGTTTAAAATAAATTCCAGGAAAGCAAGCTCCAATCCTCAAACCAGAGTCCCTAGCTCCCCAGGCAGGTTTCTGGCATGAATTGTGTGATCTGCAAAGTTTATCTGGAGCCCTCACCTCCTCAGGCTCTGAGACCTTGTTTCCCAGGAGTCTCTCCTAGCAAACTCCAGTTCCTCTGGGCCCTGTTCCACTCACAGATAATTGAAGCTGCTCGGGGCTGTGGAGGTAGTAGAACCAATGGGTCCTGGCTTAAGGTGTTACCTTCCCAAGCAGATCTACGGGTCCAGAAGGGAGCACCCCAGAGTAAGGGGATCAAGCCACACAGCAGTGTGACTGTGCTTGCTGACATAGAGATCTGGGGCACGGGAGTCTGGTCTCATCGGTGGAGGTTCCATCCTGGAGGAGCAGAGAGGCTCTTGGGTGTCACTCTTTTTGTTTTACAGATGAGGGAACCACGCCCGGGGAAGTGAGAGGACTTGTCCTCACTCAGTTAGGAAGCTGCTGAAAAGCTGAACCAACACCCAATTTCCCTGGGGGGG
>NW_006408610.1:8944246-8985505 GCF_000296735.1 Chrysochloris asiatica | reverse complement strand
AAGCTCAGTAGGGGCAGCTTTCCCAAGGCCAGAAACCACCAAGAATTCCAAGCAGACCACCCGGATTCCTGGGTCCCACCCCAATCCTGACCCAGTGGCCTTGGCAGCTTCCTTGCCTCCCCCGTTTTCTAAGTCAGAGCTGAGCAGTCTGGATTTCCTCTGGCTCCAGACACAACAAAGGCGGAGCAGTTTGATTCTGGTTTGTGTGAGGTGCTGGGGGGGAGCCAAGATGTGCTTCCCCAGGGCCAGTGTTGACCTGGTATGGTGTTGGCTGCCCTCAAGACCTTGCTGCTCTAGTCTTACCTCCCCTATACAGTCTCTCTCTAACCAGACCACAGGTCATGCTGCTGCTGTAAACATGCAACCACTGTTCTGTTGATATGTAACATGGTCTACTGTCCCCTCCAGTTTTTCTGTTCTAATCACCACCTTCCCCTTCGATTCCCATTGCCAAGTTCCAATTGGTGTTGTTGATAAGTGCTGTCGAGTCAGCTCTGATCCACAGCAACCCTGTATAGGGTTTCTGAGGTGCAGCTGGTGAGCTTGAACTGCCCACCCTGCAGTTCAAATGACTTTGCGATAGGACCAGATATACTCTTCATAGTGGCCCTCAGTGCACAGGTTTAGTTTACACACTCTGTAGACTCCATTTAAGACTGTGCGCTCTCACTGTGGTTTGATTTGATTCAGAATGATCCATCCACTACCACTGAGTTGCTTCCAACTCATAACGTTCCCGCAGGACAGAGCACTGCCCCATAGGATTTCTAAAACTGCAAATCTCTATGGGAACAGACATCCCCATCTTTCTCCTGTGGGGCAACTGGTGAGTTTGAACTGCTGATCTTGTACTTAGCAGGTCAACGCTTAACCCACTGTAATAACAGAGCTCCTTTACTGAGCATTGCTGTTGTTGTTAAGTGCCATCAAATTGGTTCCATCTCTTAGTGATACTGTATAGGGTTTCCAAGGAACATTAGTGGATTTGAACTGCCAACCTTGCAGCTAGCAGTTTAGTGCTTAGCCTACAGTGCCACACCAGAACGTTGTAAAAATATAGCAACCCTGTATGGGCTTTCCAAAGCTGTACATCTTTGCGAGAACAGAAGGCTGCAACTGTCTCTGCAGAGATACTGGAGGCCTCCAATTGCCAACCTTGTGGTTTTCAATTCAGTGCTTATTGTACATAGCCACCATGCCCCCATTCTTCAGTATTAGACCCCCAAACTTAGCCCAGGATCCCACACCAACTAGTGCTCAACATACTGTTCAGTGAATGATAAAAAGGATCACCAGAGAGATGGGTGTATAGATGGATGGGCGAACGACCAAATACAAGGATGGGTAGATGGGTGAGTGGATAAGTGAGTGGATGGATGGATGAGTGATGGATGGATGGGAAGATGGATGGATGGATGGATGGATGGACGGATGGGAAGATGGATGGATGGATGAGTGGATGAATAAGTGGATAGATGAGTGGATGGGTGGATGGATGACTTGAGTGGATGGATGGATGGATGGATGGATGGATGGATGGATGGATGGATGGATGATGAATGGATGACTAAGTGGATAGAGGGCTGGATGGGTGGCTGGGTGGATGGATGACTGAGTGCAGGGATGGGTGGATAGATAGATGTGTAGGTGGGTGGCTGGATGGTTGAGTAAACGAAGGAGGTGGATGAGGAATCTGATGTATAGAGCTGTTAAGGGTTTTGATCACAGATCCTCAGCTAGGTCAAGGCAGAGTGGAAGTCAGGCTCTGGCTCCCTGACTTCCAGTTCTGAGGTGTGTGACATGTAAAATGCATAGGCTTGGAAGGCAGGAGTGGTCCTGATTCATCCCTGGCCCCATTCTCAATCTCCTTCCTTCTAAGTAGTAAAGCTGGTGAATTAACCCCACAAACATGTCCAGCTCTGGGCCAAGCTCTCCTTGGCAGCCCAGTGGGCCACCTGTGCTCTGTGACTTGTAAGACGGAAGCTGGTCCCTGCACTTGTACCTAGGCCATATCAGGGGAAACTTGACCCAGCAAAAAGATCTCCTCCTATCTCTGATGGACCAGTGTTGGCCTTGTATGCCTGGGGCTGCCCTGGGGAGCCAGGCCTCCTGCCATCTCCTCTCTCTCAACATATATATAATATATATATAGTGCTGTTAAATGCTGTCAAGTTGATTCCAACCCATAGCCACCATGTGTAGGGTTTCTGAGGAGTGACTGGAGCTTGAATCACCAACCTTGCAGTTCAAATTGACTTTGCAGTCCAGTACATTAACCCACGATGTCACACCAGGACTTCTATATATATATATGCATATACATGGAGTCCTGGTGTGGCACTGTAGGATCCACACTGGACTGCAAGTCAGTTTGAGTTTGAACTGCAAGGTTGGAAGTTCAAACTCACTGGCTACTCTCAGAAACTCTACATAATCACTATCAGTTGGAATCCACTCAAAGGCACTTAACAACAGTATATATATATTCATCCACTCATTTATATATATATATACTTATTCATCCACTCATTCATCTACATATATATACTTATTCACTTATTCATCCACTCATTCATCTATATATATATAGATGACTCATAGCAAACCTATATAAGGTTTCCAACCGGTGAGCTTGAACAGCCGACCTTGCGGTTCAAACCAACCTTATAGTCTAACATATTTACCCTCAGTGCCGCACCAGGACTCCTTGTGTATATGTATATATTGTTGTTGTTGTTAAGTGCCGTTGAGTCAATTCTGATCCATAGTAACCCTGTATAGGATTTCCAAGGAGCAGCTGGTGAGCTTGAACCACTGACTCTGCAGTTCAAATAACTTTGCAGTCTGATGCGTTAGCCCACAGCACCACACCACTGTATATACATATCACATGTGAGGAGGCTTCAAAATGTTCATAAAAAAATTGCACTATCTTTTTATTGTTTCACTTTCAGTACATGAAGAAAATAACAACATACCAAGAAAAGAATAAATCAATTTCTCTTTTTTCCCCTTCCTTCTTCTCTTTCCCTTCCTCTTCTTTTAAACTGCCTTCCCTGTCACCCAAGTTAGCACATATCTGCATTCTACCAAGTTAGTAATTCTCCTTTCCCTCTCACCCCTGGTAGCAATCCTAGAAAGTTTATTATAGAATGAAACTCTCTTCTTGACTTTTTACAGTAATGGTCTCATACAATATTACAATATTAGTCTCTTTGCAATAGACTAATTTCACTCAGCACAATGTCCTCTGGCAGCTCTGGTAGCGTAGTGGTTACGAATCAGACTGCAAACCTCAAGGTCAGCAGTTCGAAACTACCAGCTGTTCCGTAGAGAAAGATGAGACTTTCTGCTCCCGTAAAGATTTATAGCCTCAGAAACCCTGTACAGGGTCGCTATGAGTCGGAACTGACTTCATGGCACATAACAACAACAATGTCCTCTAAGTTCCTCCATGTTATATGGTGTTTTGCAGATTCATCTTCATTCTTCTGTGTTGCATGATATTCCACTGTGTGTGTACCAGAATTTGTTTGACAATTCCTCGGCTTATGGGCATCTAAGCTGTCCCTAATCTTTTTGCTCTTGTGAATAACGCTGCAATGAACATGGTGTGCATGTATCTCTTCATTTACAGTTCGTATTTCGTGAGGATATTTACAAAGTAGAAAAACACTGGGTAGTATGGTATTTCTGCTTTAGGATAAACACTGGAATGTTAACCAAAAGGTTGGTAGTTCAAACCCACCAGCTGTTCCATGGAAAACCTATACAGCAGGGGTGGGAAAAGTCCTGCCTGTGGGTCATATAAGACCCACAAAATCATTTTGTCTGTCCCTGTCACGGCAACTGCATTTACTACTATTACTACTATTGTTAAGCACCAACGAGGAGCGGATGATGAGTTTAAACTTCTGACCTTGCGGTTCAAGCCAATCTTGTCATCCATACATTGTTTTAGCCTATAGCACCACACCAGGACTCCACTACTACTTAATGGTGTTTCTATTTCCAGCCTTCTGAGAAAGTGTCACGTCATTTCTATTATCTTTCAATTTCATTTTCCATGAACTCTTAGAAGGGCATTGTAGGATAAATACTGGACTGCTAACTACAAGGTTGGAGGTTCAAACCCACGAGCTGCTTCAGGGAAGAAAGATGAAGTTGACTGCTCTGATGAGATTTTCTGTCTCGGCAACCCTGTTATAATGTAGCTATGAGTTGGAATAAACTCGATGGCAGTAGGTTATATGTGTGTGTGTGTGTGTTTCAGAACATTATTCTTTCACCAGAAAAATAGCACTGGTCCAGTGTGTGTACGCCATTTTACCACGTATCGATTCTTGTAATGATCAGTACAATCAAGATATAAAACTATTCTATCACCATACATATCTCAGGGTTCTCATCCCTAAGGCCTGGTGACTGTTCATTTGTTTTCTATCTCTTTCATTTTGTCATTGAAAGATTCTGTAAATAGAATCGTATGGCTTGTGGCTTTTAGACATTGACTTTATCCCTTTAGCACAATTCCTTGGCATCCACCTGAGTTGTGTTTGCCAATACAGTTGTGTTTTTCATTGCTGAGTATAGTATTCCATAGATTGGTTGGCCATTTACTTACTAGGATTACTTGGTTGTTTACATTTTGGGGGCTATTGCTATTCCAAATCAACCTTGTATAAACAATCGTGTGCAGGTTTTTGTGTGGACGTGTTTGTGTTTGTAATTTTAAGAAACTGCCGGTTTCACAGAGTGGCTGCACCTGTTGAGATTTGCACAGGCGATATCTGAGTGACAGTTTCTCTGCTTGCTCACCAACATTTCATGTCACTATTTGTTTTATTGTTGCCATTATGATAGGTGTGTGGTGATATTTCATGTGGTTTTAATTTGCATTTCCCTGTGAACCACAAGGTCAATGGTTCAAACTCACTGCGGTTCCTCGGGAACCCTGTACAGGGTGGCTATGGGTCAGAATCATCAACAACAGTGACTAGTTATGTTGAACATATTCATATGTTTACTTCCCTGCTGTATATTTATTCTCTTTGGTGAAATGTCCCTTTGTGGCTTTTGCCTATTTTTTAGTTAGATTTTTATTTTTTACTGTTGATTTTTTTCTTTATATAGGCCAGATATAATTCCTTGACAGATATGCAGTTTGTAAATATTTGTCCCTCATTATTTATTTTAATACTCAAAATTTCCTGGTTGCCTTTTTAAGTAAGGTTTCTATTTGTTCATCTGAGAAATCATTTTCTAGCCCCTATTATATGTCAGCAGTTCGAAACTACCAGCTGTTCCATGGGAGAAAGATGAGGTGTTCTGCTCCCGTAAAGATGTATAGCCTCGGAAACCCTGTACAGGGTCGCTATGAGTCAGAACCGACTCCACGGCACATAACCACCACCACCATTATATGTCAGGAACCAACTCCACGGCACACAGCCACCAGCACCACCACTATATGCCAGACACTTGTTTAGGAGCTGAAACCAGAGCGGTCAGATGAGACAGAGCTCTTGTCCATCAGCTGTCCAAAGTTTAATATTGGGAAGATGATGGGTAATGTTATGGATCAACTTGAGTGGGCTATATAGTTTACAGTTATTTAGCCAAACATTAGCCTAATTGTTGTTCCATAGTGTCATCCAGTGTAATTGTAATGTAATTACTTTACATAATCAATCAATCCATTGAAAAGAGAACTTCCCTAGGGTATGTTTGTCTCCAGAAATATAAATCATTTTTTGGCAGAACTTGATATTATATTTTTACTGCCACTTAATCACAGGATCTTGGGATGTCAGCCTACAGTCTGTCACCTGACCTACAAAGTTTGGACTTGCCAGTCCCTCACAATTGCATGAACCAATTCCTTGAAACCAGCCTCTTGTTTTCTGTGTCTCTATGTATGTATATTTTCTCACTGACTGTGGCTCTCTAGAGAACTCTCACTAGACCAGGGGATGGGGAAGAGAGAAAAGAATAGATCATTCCAACACAGGGCAGTCAGTAGCATCAAGACATCTGGGCAGGGGGTACGGGGGCACAGAGTGAGGAAGGTTGGCTCTGTTGGGGATGGGGGAGATGGCAGAGTCTGAAGGACAAGTCCACACCTTTGAGGTCAGGCAAGGGAGTAAGGGTATTCCAAGCAGAAGCAAGAAGTCCTGTCAAAGCCACTTGAGTAATTCAAAGTTCATGGCAGTAAGGGTTAGGAGGTGAGGGCGCACTGCACTGGAGAATTCCTCAACATTGGGCTGGAGGCTGGAGCCTTCAATAAGCTCTCACTTGTGTAAGCAAGGGCTAACTACTTAACTGCTCTCAGGCTGAACTGTCTCATGTGCAAGTGGCTCTGTGACGATTACAAGTAGTGGACACAGCCTCTAAACCAGTCCTCGGATGCAGCATTAGTTGCTGTCAAGTCAATTCCTACTCATGATGACCCCATGTGTGCAGAGTTGCTCTTCTCCATAAGGTTTTCAAGGCCATGAGACCTTTTGGAAGCTCATCGCCAGGCCAATCCAGGAAGGTGCCTTTGGATGTGTTTGAACCTGCAACCTTTAAGTTACTATTCCAATGCTTAACTATTTGTGCTACCCAAGGACTTCTGATAAATTAGTCTAGAAAAATTAGACTGTGTAAACAGAGGAATTCAAAGATTGCCTTGAAGGAGGGACCTCAACAAGGTCCTGTACGTTTCCCAGCATCTCTCTCTTGGGCCCATGGGCCATCCCCACCACGTTCTTTCCGGCCTGAAGGAGAAGGAAACCCTCTCCCCATCAATCTTGAGTACTCCATTGTGTTGAAATGATCTGTTCTCTTCTCTCCCTAGAACCAAGGACATGTCCCATCAGCTAAAATCACTCTTCCTTTGGCACCATTCCCCTGGAACTTTCCATAGACCACCTTATTCTAGAGCAAGTCAAAATAAAAGCATTCATTTAGCTCCAAACCCTCCCTTAGCCAAGGACCTATCCCTTCCCTTTCTGTCTCAGCTACTGTTCTTGGAAGAGCTGTTTCGTTTTTCAGTCTCCACTTCCTGGTCTTCTCCTTCTTGAACTCAATGTGGTCTGATTTCTGTTTCCCACCCCTGGAACTTCTCTTCCCAAGGTCATCAGTGACCTAACTGATGCTGGCATGATTTGCTCCCAACCTCATGGGGATCTTCAATAGCAAGGTTGACCACTTCCTCCTTCAGAAGCCATTCTCCTCTGGTGTCTCTCGGTGGCACTTCACTGTACAGCTGCTGTCTCCATGGGAGCACAATTTGAGGCTCCTTTGCTAGTTCCTGTTTCTGTACCAACCTCTAATGCGTGGGAGTTCCCCAGGGTTCACCTTTCAGCTCTCTGTTCTTCTCACTCAACATGCTCATGCCCTCTTCCTGGTACACTATCTGATCCACATTCACATCTTCTATTGACTTCTTCTCACTGAAGACTTCCCTAGCTTGATCTCTTCTCCCCACACCACCACCACCAATGCATTCCCCCTAAACTCCATATAGTGTACCAGCACATTGGATCCAAGTGCCTACTGAATACCTCCACCTCATTGTCAGCATGAGCAAAGCTGAGCGCATCCTTCTCCCATGGTTATCTCCTTCCTTCCCAAATTCCACCTTTCATGAAACAGCACTATCATCTGTGGAGGACAGGGGAGGGGACACAAGGGGAAAAATGGTTAGAGAGGGTGCTGTATGTATTTAGAATCCACATATGGCATCAGAGGAAATTGTGGTGGAGATGCCATGGAGCAGATACCAACGTGTGGCTGGAGTTTGGGAATAGGATCAGAACAGGGATCTTGATTTGACAATGTCCCAGCTGGATAACACACACACACAGCTCCTTTTTCAGAAACCCCTCAGTCAGGCTGGGGCTGTCAAGTCCAGCCTCTCACCTCTAGGCTTCCGGTTGAGGGTGTAATGACTAGACAAAAGCAGGGAAGGTAAGGAAGAGAAAGTGAATGAATAGGGACAGAAGAGGGGAGGGAGCAAGGCTCTGTTTGGTAAAAGGAAAGGAGACAGCCAAAAGAAAGGGAACTGGGAGGCAGGAAGTGAAAGTGGCCAAGGAGTGGGAGCAGGCACAGGGTTAGAAGTCAAAACCAGAAGTGAACTTGATATAGTTATAAGGTGAGAGGGGAGAGTTTAAGTTACCCGCCTCTTCATGCCTCACTATGAATGCAACTTAATGTGCTTTCTACTTATTCTGAGAGAGAAGACTAGGAAAGAAAGAGTGAGCTAGAAACCACCAGTGATGGCAACAGCCAGATAAACCCAACAAACACCAAACAAAACAGAATTACCACTCCCCCCACCCCCGTGTTGAGGGTAGAAGAGAAATCTGCTGGGCAAAACCAAATAACTACAAGAGAAACAGACATAACTGTCCTGCTTTGATTGACGGTGGTTATGGTGGTTTTGTGCCATCGAGTTGGTTCCAACTCATAACAATCTTGTAAAGGGTTTCTGAGGCTGCAAATCTTTACGGGAGCAGAGCAAAACCTCATCTCTCTTCCTCAGAGCAACTGGCCAGTTCTAACTGCTGACCTTGCAGTTAGCAGCCCAGTTTATAATCCACTACCCTACCAAGGCTCCTTACTTTGACTGATGAGCAACACAAATCAGTTTATCTTCACAACCAACATGTGCAGTAAATGCCTTTACTGCCATTGTACAGAAGAGGAAGTTGAGTCTCAGAACAGTTACTCAGTTTGTCTGTGGCCATAGGGTCAGGAAGCGATGGTGTTTGGTTCCAAAGCCCATGCTCTTTGTGTTGTTGCTGGGTTTTTTTGTGTATTTTTTTTTAATATTTTATTGTGAATTATATGGTAGTTTACATGGGAGAATATTAGCTTTACATTCATCTCATTGTATATCGTTTTCACTGCCATGGTTACAATCCTTTCCATGCATCATCAACCAACCAAAGGGTATATATACCCTGCAAGGCTGACCCCCAGTCATCAGCACACAGCCCCTCTCCCTCTCTTGATCCAGAGTTCCCAGCCACTCCATCTCTCCACGTCATCTCTGCCTCTATCTCTGGCATCACTGTTTCTCTGGGTAGGGTCCCGCACTCTGCTCTTCTCACTTGATGGTCCCAGGGACCTTTGTTCCTGGACTACAAAGTCAGTCACTCCCCTCCTTTTGTTACAAAATGTCTATTGCAACCCTCACAATCAGTCCTGATAACAATTATTCACTATTGTATCACAAGGGATCTATCTGCATCTCCTTTCATCAGCCCCACCCAGACACATTGACTACTACTCAGTGGAGATTATACCTTCCTCCATGCCCACTGGATCTAGACTCCCTCTGGAAAGCTTGTGAGCCGGTCACTTCTTGCCTTTGTAGCCCCTCCCCTCCACATTTTGGGTTGCCAATGTCCAAGTTGCCCATCCCTGTCTACTCTGTGTGTGGAGGGGTTGGAAATAATCCTTGCTGTAAAGATGTGTTCCCTCTTTTGAGCTACTGCAACCATAGGTGTAGGTCAAATTCATCAAATTGTATCAGATTACTTTTTTTTCCTTTTCTTTCTTCTTCTAGTTGAGCTCTGATCATCCAGTCATTGAAGCCAGGTCACGTGGGCATTATCTGCAAGTGTGGGCATTCTTATGCATATGCCCTCTCTTCTTATCAACTGGACACTTCACTCTCTACTCTAGTCCTCTGTGGCTATGTCACTGACTCTGGGCCCAAGAGTCCCCAGGTCTTGCCACACTGCTGGCAAACCAGTTCCCCACCAGGTTTCACAGGAGGGCCTAGCTCACAGCTGCATTGCTGTTTTTCCCTCACTTCCCCTTATCGGTGATGAGCATGGTCACCAATCAGAGTGTGTATTCCCATTGAGTCTTTGTCTTGGAAGGGGGTTTGCGCTGAGGGGACCAGACTACGTGCCTTGATGTCTCCTGGGCGAGCAACTTGCTTGTTTTTGTAGTAATCAGTGAGACCACATATACTGCTTTGTATTTTTCCTGTCGCCTTTACTTTCAAGAAGTATCTTCTGTTGTTCTAGTCGCTCCAGGCTGGTCTGCTTGTCCTTTCAAGTGGAAATTTCCCACCTCAGAAGATTCTGGATGGGGTTCAGGATTCCACCTATGGTCCTATGTAACGCAGAGGCTCCACAGGAAGCCTCCTTCACTGGGCACTTTGTAGTCCCATTTTAGGTATTCCAATCAGTTATAGGCAGAAGACAGACTTACAAACTTTCAATGGGGATATTTCTGGCTATTCCTTTCTCTTCCCCTCAAGTGTCTATTTTATAATGGTATGCCAGGGAAACCAAGATTCAAAAGACAGCCAAGCATCTAACAGTATTTCCCCCCTTTTGCCAATTCCAACCATGTCTCAATCCCTGTAACCCAGAGCCCTGTTGTTCCAAAGTTGTGTATACATCATTATTTACCTTTGTCCCACTTAGCCCATGTAAACCTGCCTAATTGTTTTCCCTGTCTGCTTTGTTCTTCCATTCTCCTCCCCCTTCTTGTGTATTGCCCCCTCCCTAGCACCCAAACTATCCTGTGTCTATTCCTTACCCTGTGTTCCACCTTCCCCTCCCTTCCCTCACCCCACCCCCCACATCCCGGTAACCAGCAAAGAGTCTCCCCCTTTAGTATGGGTTCTTTTTCTTAGTCTTTTACAGTAGTGGTCCTATGCAGTATTTCTCCTTTTGTGACTGACTAACTTCGCTCAACATAATGTCCTCGAGGTTCATCCATGTTATGCAGTGGCTTGCAGCTTCCTTGTTATTCTTCAAGGTAGCATAATATTCCATTGTGTGTATGTAGCACAGTTTGTTTATTCATTCTTCAATTGATGGGCATGAAGGCTGTCTCCATCTTTTTGCTATTGTAAGTAGTGCTGCTATGAACATTGGTGTGCATATATCTACTCATGTTATGGTTCGTATTTCTTGCAGGTAAATACCAAGTAGAGGAATTGCTGGATCATAAGGTATTTCTATTTTCAAACTTCTGAGGAAACGCCATATTGCTTTCCAGAGAGGTTGGACCATTTTGCAGTCCCACCAGCAATGCAGGAGTGTCCCAGTCTCTTCACATCCCTGCCAGCATTTATTGTTCTCTCCATTTTTCATCTTTGCTGTTATTGTTGGTGTGAGATGATATCTCATTGTTGTTTTGATTTGCATCTCTCTAATGGCTAGTGATCGTGAACATTTCTTCATATGTTTGTTGGCTGCCCAGATCTCTTCCTTGGTGAAGTGTCTGTTCATGCCCTGTGCCTATTTTTTAATTGGGTTATTTGCTTTTACTTGTAGAAGTGTTGTTGTTGTTGTGAGGTGCTGTTGAGTTGATTCCGACCCATTGCGACCCTTTATAGGGTTTCCAAGGAGCAGCTGGTGTGCTTGCAGTTCAAACAGCTTTGCAGTCTGGCACATTAACCCATGGTGCCTCACCAGTACTCCATAGAGGTGTTGTAGTTTCCTATATATTTTAGAAATAAGTCCCTTATCTGATGTATCATTGCAAAAGATTTTTTCCCATTCTGTGGATTCCCTTTTTACTCTTCTGGTGAACTCTTTTGATGCACATAAGTTTTTAATTTTTAGTATGTCCCAGTCATCTATTTTGTCTACTTTTGTTTGTGTACTTTTCAAAATATTTGGTAATCTGTGTACTCCCTGAATTAGTGCCCTCACATTTGTCCCTATTTTTTCATTGATGGCCTTGATAATTCTGGGATTCACGTTTAGGTATTTAATTCATGCTGAGTCGGTTTTTGTATAAGGCATGAGGTGAAGGTCTTGTTTCAATCTTTTGCATATCACTTTCCAGTTCTGCCAGCACCATCTGTTGAAGAGACTATCACCTCCACATGTGATATATTTAGGTACTTTGTCAAAAATCAGTTGGCTGTATGTGGATGGGTTAATTTCTGGATTCTCGATTCTGTTCCATTGATCAATGTATCTTTCATTGTACCAGTACCAAGCTGTTTTGACCACTATAGCCATGTAGTAAATTTTGAAGTCAGGGAGTGAGAGGTTTCCAGCATTATTCTTCTTCTTAAGTAGTGCTTTGCTTATCCTGGGTCTCTTTCCTTTCCATATAAAGTTTGTAATTGTTTTTCCATCTCTTTGAAAAATGTCGTTGGAATCTGGATTGATATCACATTATATGTGTATTGATATTTTCACAGTATTAAGTCTTCCTATCCAGGAGCATGGTACATTCTTCCATTTTGTAGATCTCTTTTGGTTTCTTATAGCAGTGTTTTGTAGTTTTCTCCGTATAAGTCCTTTGTTTCTCTGGTTACATTTATTCCTAGATATTTCATCCTTTGGGAGCTATTGTAAATGTGTTGCTGTTTTTTAAAGCATTAATTTTACTCAACAAAAATTAAAGTGTCACAAGCATGTGGTTTAAAGAGTTGACTAATTCTACAAAGTTGGTCAAGGAAAAGGATGTACGTGGGTCTCCATGAATTGGAGCTGGCTACATAACACCATCCAAGACATTAGTCTCCCATCTTTGCTACCAATTCTGTATAACACCTTCACCCTGCACAGCCCCCAGCAGTCTCTCTCCCCAAATTCCCCACCAGCCCTCTCTTGTCTTCAAGACCAGCTGCTCCCCTCCAGCCTCCACCAGCCTTACCTGGAACATGGCTATCCTCTGAGACCACATCCTCTTGTGTGGCCCTCCTGTAAGAGTTGTACTCCATGGTAGAGTGTTGTATAGTCAGCTCCAGACCCCAAACCCCAAACCCACTGCCATAGAATGGACTCTCACTCATAGCCACCCCATAGAATAGAGTAGAACCATCCACATAGAGTTTCAAAGGCTGTTCTGGTGTAGCGCTGTGGGCTAATGCGTTGGACTGGAAAGTCAGTTTGAACCACAAGGTCAGTGGTTCAAGCTCACCAGCTACTCCTTGGAAACCCCATATAGGGTTGCTATGGGACAGAACCAACTCGAAGGTATTTAACAACAACAACATCTTTACAGAGGTAGACTTTTTCCTACAGAGTGGCTGGTGGGTTTGAACTGTCAACCTTTGTTTAACAGCCAAGTGTTTAACCACTATGCCACCGGTCAGCAGCAGGCCCTCCTTTAGGTTCTTTCCTCAGATCCTTGCAGCCAGAATCATTACTCATCCTCTAGAGTCTTCTAGCAGCCTGTTTGTATTTCTCTGTGGGAGGCAGGCTTCGATGTGGACCAACTGTATAACCAGCTGTATGCAAGCCTCTTATCTGACTCTCAGTGTCCTCATATGTGAAATGGGGAAAAGATTTCTACTTTATAGGGCTGCCATCAGCATCACATGACTTGTTGCCTGACAACACCTAAGTGATGGATAGATTTTCACACCCTCTTTACTTCCCTATCCTACACCTCATCACTTTCGGCTTTTGTTTCTGTTTGTGATATTAACAAGACCACATAGTATAGACTGTGTCTTAAGCCAATCACTTTTGAGATATAAAAAGATAAAAAAAGAGCAGATTAGACACAGAAGCATCCCCACCACCCTCCCCCCCAAAAAGAAAAGCCCACAAAAACCAAACAGATTGCTATTGAATGGATTCGGACTCAGAGCAACCATATAGTTGAACTGCCCCACAGGGTTTTCAAGGATCTAGTCTTTATGGAAGCAGACTGTTGCATCTTCCCCCAAAGAGCAACTGATAAGTTTGATCCACTGACCTTTGATTAGCTGGCAAACACTTAACCTCTGTGCCACCAGGGCTTTAGCACAGAAACAAGGAAGCACAAATGGAGAGAAATGGTCGCCATGTGGGAATCACCAAGGAACCGAGGAAAAGAAGCTGAAAGAGACAAGGATTTCCCCAGAGTTGATAAAGACAGTCTTCCCCCAGAGTCAGCACCCTGAATTCCAGCCTCTAACCTCCTAACCTGGGAGGAACTGTGAGCCCTGCTGTGGCTATAACCCCTGAACCACTAACTGAAAGGCCAACAGTTCAAATCCACCAATTGCCCCTGGAAACCCTATGAGTTGGAACCAATTCGATGGCACACAACCACAACAACAAACTTTGAGAAAATACATTTCTGTTTGTTAAACTCCCCTTAACTCCCCCTCCCCCCATCCCCTTTGTGGTATTTTTGTTATATCAGAAGTAGGAAATGAAGACACTGTTGTTGTTTACAAACTTGTCTTATCTGCTTTCATCCCGTTTTAGTTAAACAACAGCAGTTTGGATTTCTTATTTATTTATTTTAATCGTATATTCCTTAGAATCTTCTATTGCTCTTTGCCCATAATAGGTGCTTGATAAACAGATTCTGTGTCTGCTCAGAGGTTGTGCATTCTTGTTTATTTGGGAGTTAAGCTTTAAAGAAATTGGAAAGTACACCCACAATCCTTTGGTGCATTCTCCAATCAAACCATACTGACTTGGGGGATACTTGTACCCTGGCTGCCATACAATTGTGCAGACATTTCTGGGTTGACTGAATCACCAGGTACCAAGTACTCTGAGATGACATTTGCTGTTTCCATCCTGCCCATGAATGAAGTTGTCCTAATCAAGGAGCACTTCCTAAAGAAAGTAAGAGAAGGCCAGCAATCTTCAACCTCAATTACATATGAGGGGGCCTGAAAAAAGTCATGGAAAATTCCATTATCTTTCAATTCCAGTTGTCCATTAACTTTTTGAAATCCCCTCATATCAGAATCACTAGGATGATTCTTTAGAAATCCCAGGGTCCAGGCCTGGGTATTCGGGTGTTCTTCCTTTCTTGATTCACTTCCAACTCACTTTCTCTGAGACGGAACATTCCCTTCCAGCGCCTTTATTAAAACACAGTACATCCCTGGCTCTTCTCAGGGCCCTCTCACCCATCAAAGATGAGGGTGTGGGTAGGGGACGACACGCGGGCTTTACAAGGGTAACTCCAATTACGACAAATGTCAGCTCCCTCTGCAGGCTGCCTGCATGCTTCCCCAGCCGTGTAGGGTGGGCCTGGGGAGGGAGAGCCAGCATGTTTTGCTTTAACTGTCAGGTCTGACAGAGCAGCCAGAAGGGAGCCAGAGGAGAAAATGAGCAGGTGGGTCATGCCAGCCCAGATACCCTGCAGGGAGGCAGCTCACACACTCTTGGCCCCTCAGAAGCCTCTTTGATGGAACTCCTCAGAAACACAAGTGCTCACTAGCCCTCTGCAGAGATGCTTAGAAGCTGGTTCCCTGACTCCAGTCACCTCCAGTCCCAGGGGCCCAGGGCCCACACAAGCTGGATGGAATAGCCCCTTGCTACCCAAAGTAGAGCCATGGGATAAGCACAGAGCTGCTAACCACAGGGTCAGTGGTTCAAACCTATCAGCAGCTTCTTTGAAACTGTATACAGGGTCCCTATGAGTAGTCAGAACTGACTCAATGGCACTCAGCAACTTAACAACAACAACCCAAAGTGAAGGAGGCCTGGTGGTGCTGAAAGATTAACACTGGACTGCTAACCACAAGGTTGGCAGTTCAAACCCACCAGCCGCTCCTCAGGAGAAAGATGAGGCTTCCTGTACAGATGTAGAGCATCAGAAACCCTATCAAGCGTCACTATGGATCAGAATTAACTCAGTGGTAGTGGGTATGCTTTTGGATCAAAGCAATGTCCTGGACTAGCCATATTGACGTGGCCCAGATGACTATCACATATGTCAAATCTCAGACCCAGTCCCAAATCCAAACCATGGCAACCCCGTGTCCTACAGGGTACCAATGCTCCATAGGGCATCCTTGACTGTGATCTTTTATGAAAGTAGCTCACCAGACCTTTCTTCTTCAGCACCACTGAGTGTGTTTGAACTGCCAACCTTTAGGTTAATCACCTTTGCCATCAAATCTATTCTGACTCATAACAATTCTTAGAGAAAGAGGAGAACCGTAATCTTTGCAGAAGCTGATTGGCCCATCTTTTCTCTTTGGAGAGACTGATGGATTCAAACCACCCACCTTCTGTTTAGCAACTGAGCATGTAACCTGTGTGTCACCAGGAATCCTTTATAGGTTCCTAGTGGAACGCAAACTGTTTGCACCACCCACTCGTCCTGCTGTATACAATGTAGATTCACAAGTGCCCCAAAGATGGGCACACATGTCAACATGTGAAAGGAACTGGGGCTGCAGGGACTCGGAGGAATGACAAACAGCTACAGTGTGGCAGGGACAGAAGTCACCGTGGTGCCAGGGACTAAGTCCTGGCTCTGCCAAATTCTTCCTGGGTGCCTCCTGGGCACTTTGTCTCCCTGGGTCTCAGCATCCAGTTTCCCTGTCTGTGAATGGGGGCAAGAATGCTTCCATCTAGGATAGAAACTGGAGGGTATGTCTGGGAATGTTTACAAATGTAGGTCATCATAGTGAGGGAGGCAAGAAAACACCAGCAATGATAGCTGACAAGGAGCACCTGAGCTGGGCCTGGAGCAGTGGGTGGTTTGTTTTTATGTAAATAACTCATCCCACTTCTCACCCCTAAGGATTCACGGCAGCTCTCTCTCTAGGCCGGCTCCTCTGGAAGGTCAGATAACCTCCTTAAGGTGCACAGGTAGGAAAGGCTGGAGCCACGTTGGAACCCCTGCTTTCTCATCCAGAGCCCACATATTTAACCACCAAACAATTACCAGAGTTTTCCTCAATGGCGACCCTCTACCCTGGCTTTCTCAAAAGTAAGGCGGCATTCCTCTTTTGGGCATGCGAGACCCTCTCCAAACCATAGGCTTTCACCATAGGGATGAATGTGATCATCATATTACAAGTCAGGAGGCTCCGCTCCCAGTGGCCTGAGCAATGACCAGGGCTCTGTGAACCTCAGTCTCCTACCTCTTTGCCTGGGTCAAGTGAAAATAACAGTGGAAGTTCTTTGAACAGAAATAGAGCCAGGGATGAATGGACTTTGGAATCAGAGACCACAGTTTAAATCTTTGCCATCTTGTGAGACCCTAGGCAAGTTACTTTACTCTAGGTCTCAGTTTGCTCATCTGTGAAATGGATCACTGAAAAAGATGAGAGATGGTTTGTCAGAAGCTCTTCTATGGTGCCTGATACATAGTGGTGGTGGTAGTGTGCCGTGGAGTTGGTCCCAACTCAAAGTGACCCCTGTATAGGGTTTCTGAGGCTGTAAATCTTAATGGGAGCAGAAAACCTTATCTTTCTCCTGCAGAACAACTGGTAGTTTCAAACTGATGACCTTGAGGTTAGAGCCCGATTTGTAACCACTACAGTGCTGGAAAAAGGGCAACTGCTTTTCTTCATCATCTCTATCATCATCATCATCATCAAACTCTTCCCTAAAAGGAATCCCGTGGGTAAAATAGGAAAGTTCAGATACCAAGGACATCAAAGAGGGATTGGCTGTGCTCACTGAGATAGCAGGATGTCTTGGGATGTTTGGCCAGGAGGCTGCAACTGTATCTGGTCAAGGGATGGGCACACTCTGTGGTTGTTGCCCTTGAATTGATTCCAACTTCTGATGACCCATGTTTTCAAAACTGTGACCTTTTAGGCCTGCCTTCTGAGATCCCTCGGGGTGGAGCCTCGTCACTAGTTTTTGGCCAGTGGTTGAACACTTGACTCTTTGTGCCATAGTGGAGTGTAGTACCAGTGAGTTGCCAATGATCTGGAAAAACAGAAATTGTGTCATTATTTGAACCATTCTCAATAACAATGATTTCTATTAAAAAAAATCAACAACAAAAAAATTTTACTTTTCACTTGCATCCTGAACAGAGAGCTCTGGACTTGTAACCATTCCCAACACTTAGCAGCACTGGCGTCCTGGGCCCCCTCAGAATCCCAGACAACTGCAGATGGCCATTTACAAATCCAGCCCAGCTCTGGTCTTTGGGTTCAGTCATCAAAAGCCCCTGTTAAAATGGAAACATCTGACTGGGGAGCACATTAAGTCATCATGGTCCATGACCTTCTGAGCGAGAATTGATTTCTTGGATTAACAGCAGGTTTTTGGCAAAACTCCGAGGTGGGAGTGGTCTCAGTTGGAGAAGTAATGAAGGGAAAGGAAAGGACTTGGCCTTGGGGCTGTGTCTGGGGCAGACAGGAAGGGAAACAGACTCTCCCTGAGGATTTGACAGTTTAGGAGAGGCCACAGGTAGGGTGACTGAGGGGTGGGCTCTCTTTGTCATCACTGGAGAGACTCTAGGACCGCATACAAGGTAGGAGTTTAATCTACGTGGATTTGTGTAGGAAAAGCTTAAATATCGAATAAGGGCTGGAATGGAAATCACTACTCCTTCCCAGAAAACCAACCCCCTCTTCAGCCTTGCACATACGATCCCCTCTTGATTGAATCAGCGACCTACATTTCTATCTTTCTTGTTATCTACACAAATAGCTCTTCTAAGCCAACAATTTGGAAGAAGACATAGAGAACATGTGCCTCAAATTTGCAGATGACTCAAAGCTGCAGAGGTTGAGAGAATTAAGGCTTAAGATGATCTCGGCAGTGGAGAATGCTGGGTCCAAACCAACCAGATGAAATTTGACATCAATAAATCTCATGTCTTGAGTGCACGATCCAAAAATCAATTGCACAAGAACAGGATGAGGCAGACCTGGCTTGACTGCAATTCACATAAAAAAGATCAGGAGGTTTCAGTCAACCACAAGTCCAACATGAAGCAGCTAAGTGATGAGGTGGGTTAGAGTAGTGGCGGGGGAGTTTGTGAGTGGGGAGCGGGAGGTGGGTAACAAAACATCCTAATAAAAGCTTATGATGCATTAACCCTTTGTGATGGGAGATGACACCTGAGTGGCTTTACCAAAGTGTCAGACTCAGAAGGTCTAGTAACACTAAGAGATGACACATAGTACTTACTAAGAAGTACAGTTGATGTTGTCTAGGGTTTCTAATGCTGTAAATCTTTGTGAGAGCAGAAAATCACAGCTTTCTCCAAAAACAAGTATTGTTGTTGTTGTTGTGGTTGTCAGGTGCCATCGAGTCGGAACCGACTCATAGCGACCCCATGCACATCAGAATGAAACAAATGTCCGATCCTGGGCCAACCTCCCTACCGCTGCCACACTTGATGCCATCAATGATGCCACCTGGCTGATCCATCTCATTGGGGGTCTTCCTCTTTTTCTCTGACCCTCCACCCTACCCAGCATGACATCCTTCTCCAGCGACTGTTCCCTGTTGTTGTTAAGTGCCATCAAATCAGTTCCAACTCATAGTGACTCGGTATAGGGTTTTCAAGGAGCAGCTGGTAGGTTTGCACTGCCAACCTTATGGTTCACAGTCCAGTGCTGATCCTACAACACCACACCAGAAGTCCATAAAACCAAGGATATAAGACAAGTATATGTCTCTATGAGGCAGAACCGACTCAATAGCACTTATCAACAACTACAAAGTGGACAATTAATAATTCATTTAATCCTCACAATAACCCATGAGATTAGAGACAAGGATTTCACTCATACACTCCTGGTATGGCGCTGTAGGATGAGCACTTGGAATGTGAACTACAAGGTTGTTGGTTCAAACACACCAGTTGCTCCTCAGAAACCCTACACAGGGTTGCTATGAGTTGGAACTAACTCAATGACACTTAACAACAACAACAACCCTATCTTGAAACAACCCTATAGAACATTGTAATCTTTATAAGAGCATATTGTCAGATCTTCTCTCCTGCAGAGCTCCTGTGTGGGTTCAAACCACTGATTTTTCTCTTAGCAATCAAGTGCTTAACTGCCCTGCCTTCAGTGCTCCAGGACACAAAGGGACTGCTTACATTGCCCAAGGTCACAAGGGTAGTGTGTGCTAGATCCATGCCCACTCTGCTTCCTCACCTATCAGTTTGTCTCACTGCAAAGGCTTGCATGTTGATATGATCCTGGAAACTATGTCACTGATAGTTCAAACACCATTAGGACCACCCATGGAAGATGGGTCTCAGCAGCGATTCAAGACTGAGACAGGCTGATAAGAAGTGTCAGGCAGTCTCCTTTTAAAATAATTGGCCACTGAAAATCTCAAGAATAATAGGTGCCGGGGTCTGGCCCCGACATAGTTGTCACGAGTTTTTGGTTCACGAGGAGGGGAGATCCAGCGGCGATAGGGATAGCGAAAGAATACACAGACAAACAGAAGAAGGGAGACAATGAGGCACCCCAAAGCCAGGGTGGATACATCACTGGTGGGCAGGCTTGGGACTATAGGCATCATGGCTTCTGCAGGCAGCGACTCACTGCCCTGCAATCTTTAATGGATGCCTTCCAACCCGTAACGCACCGCAATCTTTACTCCATGCCTTCCAACCAGTAATGCACCGCAATCTTTACTCCATGCCTTCCAACCAGTAATGCACCGCAATCTTTACTCCATGCCTTCCAACCAGTAATGCACACCTGGGGAAGCCCAGGCCTCTGTTTTATTTAGGGGAGGAGTTTCACACCAAGCTGGGAGGGACTAAAACAGGATACAGCTAACGTCAGTAATTTTCCAGACATTCAGGTAACTTTACATTGTACTTCACTGGTTCGAATCCCAGGCCAGCAACTTGGATTCTCAGGTTCAATTAACATATCTATAGCCCCTGAGGTCAGTTGGGGGAAGTTGAGAGTTCTGCAGGAGACGCCCAGGTGAATGGGCTGCACCTGGAAAATTGATTAGGGAGGATGGGTTCTTTGTCTATAGAACAAAGAACCGAGAAGTAGCTAAGATACTTTTAGTTAATCCTTTGGAGAAAGGTTTAACCTTGCAACCTTTAGTCTTGGCTTTAGGAAAATATCACCTTTATCTGTGGATTTTCAAAGGCTCCAGTGTATTAATTTAATATATATACCTGAATATTAAGATGAAAGCAATTTTCCATTAACTGCCAGTGGCCTCATTTGTTACACTCAGCCCTAGAGGGCCTCGAACCTCTGACTAGTCTTACACGGTCTGCAACAAATAGGGAAACATGTCTCTATATTGCTGAAAGATGAGCCTTTCAGGTTGGAAGATAATCAAAATAGGAGTAGGGAAGAGCTGCCGCCTCAAAGTAGAGTTAACCATAATGACGTGGATGGAATAAAACTTTCAAGACCTTCATTTACTGAGGTGGCATGAGTCAAAATGAAAAGAAACAGCGGAAAACACCCAATGATCTTCAGACCAGGGAAGACATTAAGCATAAATCTAGGAAAATTGAAAGTCATAAAAAATGAAACAGAATGCATAAAGGTCAACATTCTCAACGTTAGTGAGCTGAAATGGACTGGTATTCACCATTTTGAATTGGACAATCCTATGATATACTAGGCTGAGAGTGACAAATTGAAGAAGGCTGTCACATTCATCATCAAAAAGAACATTTGAGATCTTTCCTAAAGTAATACTGCCAGTGATAGGATAATATCTATATGTGGTGTGGCTCTAAAGGATAAGCACTGGACTGCAAAGTGCAAGGTCAGAAGTTCGAACCCACCAGCTACTCCACAGCAGAAGGATAAGTCTTTCCGTTCTCACAAAGATTTATAGCCTCAGAATCCCTGTGCAGGGTCTCTATGAGACAATACCGACTCAATAGCACTTAACAACAACAACCACAAAGCAGACAATGAATATGACTATTATTCAAATGCACGTTCCAACTACTAGTGCCAAAGATGAAGAAATCGAAGAGTTTTACCAACTTTGTTGTTGTTATGTGCCATGAAGTCAGTTCTGACTCATAGCGACCCTGTACAGGGTTTTTGAGGTTGTAAATCTTTACGGGAGCAGAAAGCCTCATCTTTCTTCCACGGAACAGCTGGTAGTTTCGAACTGCTGATGTTGAGGTTTGCAGCCCGATTCATAACCACTACGCTACCAGAGCTCCTTTTACCAACTTATTATGCAGCCTGAAATTGGTCATACATGCAGTTAAGATATATTAATAATTACATGTAATTAGAATGTGAAAGTTGGAAATGAAGGATTGGTATTTGGGAAATATGGCTTTGGTGATAAAAATGACATCAGAAATTGCATGATAGAATCTTGTAAGGCCAATGATCTAGTTATTGCAAATAACTTTTTTCCAACTACATAAGCATTGAATACGAATATGGACCTTGCCTGAGGGAATACAAAAGAATCAAATCAACTACATCTGTGAAAAAAGACAATGGAGAAACTTAACCATCAGTCAGAACAAGGCAAAGGCCCACTATGAAACACCATCAATTACTCAGATGCAAGCTCAGGTTGAAGCTGAAGAAAATTAAAAACAGGTCCATGAGAACCAAAGTACAACCTGGAGTATATCCCACCTGAACTCAGAGGTGACCAAACACCAGATGAACTATGAGATGATATCAATAATATTGCGTGTGAAAAAAGCAAAAGGCCATTTAAAAGACAGAAAAGAAAAAAGTCAGAAGAGACAGTGACTCTTCTTTTTGAATATAGAGTAGCTAAAGTGAATGGAAGAAATAATGACATAAAAGAGCTAAACAAAAGATTTCAAAGGGCAGGTCCTAAAGACAAAGTATCAATGAAAAGTACAAAAGCTGGGAACTAGAAAACCAAAAAGAAATAAATCTGCTCGGCAGTTCTCAAGCTGAAAGAACTGATGGGGAAACAATGGAATTCTCAAATAGGAATTATAATAAAACCTGCAAAGACCTGGAATTAGAAAATCAAAAAGAAAGAACACACTCAACATTTCTCTAATGAAGGGAACTGAAGAAAAAATTCAAGCTTCAACTTGCAATATTGAAGGATTATAGGAGTAAAATACTGAATGATGAAGAAAGCATCAAAAGAAGATGTAATTGCAATGAAATGAAATGTGATAGGATGAGTGTAGGGCTACTGTGCTCCCATGTAAACCTCACAATAAAAACTTTAAAATAATTTAAAAAAAAAAACAAATAAAATGAACAAAAACATAAAGTAAAATAAATTTTTTAAAAAAGAAGAAGCTGTAAGGAACACAGAGTCACTGTACCAATAAGAAATAGTTGATGTTCAACCATTTCAAGAGGTAGCATATGGTTTAGAGCCAATGATAATGAAGGAAGAAGTTCAAGGTCCATAGAAGTCATTGGCAAAGCAAAAGGCACCAGGAAATAAGGGATACAAATTGAAATCTTTCAACAAAGTGGCCCTCACTTACCTAAGACAAAAAATTTGGAAGACAACTACCTGGCCAACTGACTGGAAGAGATCCATATTTGTGCTCATTCCAAAGAGAGGTGACCCAGCGGAATGTGGAAATCATTGGACAATATCATTGATATCCCATGCGAGTAAAGTATTACTAAAGGTAATACAAAAAATGGCTACAACCATACATTGACAGAAAACTTCAAGTCAGTTTTAGAAAAGGCCGTGGAATGAGGGGTATCATTGCTGACGTCAGATGAATCTTGGCTGAAAGCAAAGAAGACGTTTACCTGTGCTTTACTGACTATACAAAGGTTTTCAATTGTGTGGATTATGACAAGCTATGGACAACATTGCAAAGTATGAGTATTCTGTAACACTTGTGCTCATGAGGAATCTGTACATAGACCAAGAAGCAGTTGTTCAAACGGAACAAGGGAATGCTGAATGGTTTAAAATTAGAAAAGGTGTGCACTAGGGTAGTATTTTCTCACCATACTTCTTCAATCTTTGTGCTGAACAAATAATATGAGAAGCTGGATTATATGAAGAAAAACATGGCATGAGGATTGGAGAAAGACTCATTAACAACCTGCAATATGCAGATGATACAACTTTGCTTGTCGAAAGTGAGGATGACGTAAAATATTTACTGATGAAAATAAAGACCACAGTCTTTGGTATGGGTTGCACTTCATTGCAAAAGAAAACAAAAATCCTCACCACTGGACCAATAAACAACATCCAAATAAAATGAGAAAATATTAAAATTGTCAAAGACTTCATTTTTCTCAGATCATCCTCAACACTCATGGAAGCAGTAGTCAAGAAATCAAATGACATATTGCATTGGACAAATCTGCTGCATAAAACATCTTTAAAGTGTTGGAGAGCAAAGATGTCAGTTTGAGGACTAAGGTGTGCCTGACCCAAACCATGGTATTTTCAATAACTAGCATGCAAAAATTGGACAGTGAATAAGGAAGAGCATAGAAGAATTGACGCATTTGAGTTATGGTGTTGGAGAAGAATATTGAAAGTACCATGGGCTGCCAAAAGAACAAATAGATCTGTGTTGGAATAAGTACAGCCAGAGAGCTCCTTGGAAGCCAGGATGGCCAGACTTCATCTTTCATACTTTGGACATATTGTCCAGAGAGACCAGTCACTGGAAAAGGATATCATGTTTGGTAAAGTACAGGATTGGAGAAAAATAGGAATATCTCTGGTGAGATGGATTGGCACAGTGGCAGCATCAATGGTCTCAAGCATAGCAACGATTGTGAGGTTGGCCCAGGACCAGGCAGTGTTTCATTCTGTTGTATGTAGGGTTGCTGAGTCGGAACTGATTTGATGGCACCAAACAACAACACCTTGGACTATATTGAAGGATTTATGGGTAAAATATTAAATGGCATGAAGAATCAAAGGAAGGGACGGAATGCAAAGAGTCACTGTACCAAAAAGAATTCGTTGACAGTCAACCATTTCACAAGGTAGTACATGGTCAAGAACTACTGGAATTGGAGGAAGAAGTCCAAGCTACACTGCACTGAAAGTAATGGTGAAAAACACGGCTCCAGGAATCGGTGGAATGCAAGTGAGATGTTTCAACAAATGAATGCAGCCCTGGAGGCACTCTTGGAAAAATAGCTACCTGGCCAAGTGACTGGAAGAGGACCAGATTTATGCCCAGTCCAATGAAAGTGATCCGATGGAATGTGGAAATTATCTAGCAATATCATTAATAGCATATGCAAGAAAACTTCAGCTAAAGATAATGCAAAGTGTTTATAGCTGAACATCAACAGGAAACTGCCAGAAATTCAAGCCAGATTCAGATGAGGACATGGAATGAGGGATGTCATTGCTGATGTCAGATGGATCGTAGCTGAAAGCAGACAATACCAGAAAGATTTTGACTTGTATTTTATTGACTATGCAAAGACATTCCACTATGTGGATCATAATAAACTATGGATAATGTTATGAAGAATGATAATCTCAGAACATGTAATTGTGCTTACGTGGAACTTGTATGTAGACTAAAAGGTACAGAATATGAGGATACGCCATGGTTTAAAATCAAGAAAAGTGTGTTTTAGGATTTTATTCTTTCACCATTCTTTCTATTCCATCTGTATGCTGAGCAAATAATTTGAGAAATTGGACTCCATGAAGAAAAAGGCTGCACCAGGATTGGAGGAAGATCCAATAACAATCTGTGATGTGCGGATGAAAAAACTTTGCTTGCTGAAAGAAAAAAAAAAAAAAAGACCTGATGAAGACCCCAAACTACAGCCTTGGGTGCAGATTGCACCTCAACATATCAACGTAAAGAAAAAAAAATACAACTGGATCAATAAGCAACACCATGATAAATGGCGGAAACAAATGAAGTTGTCAAGTTTTTCATTTTCCTAGGATACTAGCATCAGTCAAGAAATCAGGTGATGTATTACAATGACATTGGGAAATTTTGCTGCTAAAGACCTCTTTAAAGAGTTTAAAAGCAAAGATGTTACTTTGAGGACAAAGGTGGCTTAACTCCAGTCATGGTATATGCCATGTCCTCAAATGAATGTGAAACATGCCCAGTGAATAAAGAAGACCAAAGAAAAATGATGCCATTGAATTATGTATGGTATTGGTGAAGAGTCTTGAATATAGAATATTGGAATAGTAGGAGAACGAACAAATCTGTTGTAGAAGAAGTACAGGGAGAATACTCCTTAGAAGCAAGATGACAAGACTTCATCTTTCATGCTTTGGACATGTGGTCAGGAGGGACCAGTCCAGGACATCCTGTTTGCTAATGTAAGGCTCAGTGAAAAAGTGGAAGACTTTCAAGGAGAGGGACTGATGCAGTGGCTACAACAATGGGCTCAAACATAGAAATGATTGACTGGGCAGTGTTTTGTTCTGTTATACACTATGAGTCAGAACAGACTCGGTGACACTAACAACAAAAATACTCGGCTGCCTCTCTGTTAGACAATACCTTGTCTACTTTCTCTTCCCCATTTTACAGATGAGAAAACGGTGAGAACAGTGAGCACAGTTTGTCTATAGTTTGTGGATAGTTACCCAGGGAGTGAACTGTAGACTCAGGCTCCCCTGGGTTCTGTGTGCCTCCCTCCCCTTGTCATGCTGGGTGGCTGTCAAGGTATCAGGGTGGCTGAATATTTACCCCTTTATTAAGTTTTGCCTGGCACTTATTCCAAAATGGATTCGGTCCCAACCCTGTCATATCAGACAGACTGTGATGCCCCAGCATAGTCTTCCTTTGCAACTGGGAGTGATATTCAGGGATGCCTCTTACCAGGACTAACTAAATGGCAGAAGGATATTTACACTGCAGAGAACTTTGAGATTCTGTATCATGCATCTCTACTTATGTTCCTGTGGGTTTTTATGTCATTTTCCAGTTAAGCAGCTCATTTGTTCATCTTCTCTTCTCAGTCCTCTACTTATTTCTGATTTGTTGTAACCACCTAGTCTTTCAAAGTAAACTAAACGTTAACCAAGTATCTACTATGTGCCAGGCACAATGGTGGGTCTTTCATGTGTATCATTTCATGTCAGTATCACAGCTCTGTAGTCTGTTACTATTATCCCAATTTCACAATGAGGAAAATGGCTTAATGGGTTGAATAACCAGGTCAGAAGTCCTGGTAGCACCGTGATTAAGCACTTGGCAGCTAACTGAAAAGCTGGTGGTTAGAACACACCAGCTACTCCACAGGCGAAAGCTGTAACAGTCAGCTCTTGTAAAGATGACATCCTGGGAACCCTCGGAGCCTCCTACTCTATCCTGTAGAGTTGCTATGAGTTGAAATCAACTCAGTGGCAATGGGTTTAGCCAGGCTACTTTGTTCAAGACTGCAGGGTCTTTGGGGAATGTTCTGGGGAAACCATGATGCAACGATTTGAGGCTTCCTACACAAAAAAAACACAACTTTATTGTCAGCGAGTTGATTCTGACCTAGGGCAGCTTTGGTACAAAGTAGCTCTGCTCCATAGGCTCTCCTTGGCTGCCATCTTTGTGCTGTTGCTGTTAAGTGCTGTAAAGTCAGATCTGACCCACAGCAACCACGTATAGGGTTTCCAAGGAGTGGCTAGTGAGCTTGAACCACCAACTTTACGGTCCAAACTAACTTTGCAGTCCAGTGCATTAACCCACAGACCCACACCAGTGACCTTTTTTCTGTTGAGCTGCTATGTGGGTTCTACTACCAACCTTCAGATTAGTAACCATCCCAAACCACTTGTACAACCGAGTGAACCCTATCTTCAGCTTAGAGAAGTTAAACAACTTATCCAAGGTCACACAGCTAAAATGTGGCTAAGCCAGGATTTAAAATCAGTCTCCCTGTGCCAAACAAATCTTAGAAAAATGAATGCAAAGTAAATCAACTTTGAGTGCATTTCTGATCCCTACTCAGACTCCTTGACGATTTGCTTTGCTTATTGCCTTATTTCCAGCAAAATGTCAGAACGCTGAGTTTTCACATCTGGCAAACAAGGAAAAGAGTATCTACTCGCTAGGGTTGTTCTGAGAATTGAGTGTTTATAAAGAGCTAGAACAATGCCCAGCATGGCAGGAATTCAAGAAAACTTTGTTCCTTCCCTCTTACTCTCTTAACAATAAGTTACATTATAGAGATGAGGAATGAATGGTTCAGGGCTCCACGGTGCAGGGCTCAGAGCATAGAAAGCCATCGGTTAGAGTTGTGATGAATTTGGAGTACCATGTCTTAAAGTGGACACTGGGAAACTAAGATGTACATGTTGTTGTTGTTATGTGCCGTGGAGGCGGTTCCAACTCATAGCGACCCTGTACAGGGTTTCCGAGGCTGTAAATCTTTACAGGAGCAAAAAGCCTCATCTTTCTCCCGCGGAATGGCTGGTAGTTTCGAACTGCTGACCTTGCAGTTTGCAGCCCGATTTGTAATCACTACGCTACCAGAGCTCAGGGTAATTACAGTGGTAAGAGATGCATGAACGAGGTCAATGAAGAAACAAATAAGCAAGAAAAGATCATGGAAGCTGACTTCTAGCCTCCACAAAGCTCCAAAAGACACCCAAGCCCTAAGTCTTTAGAGACCCTAAGTTACTGGAAGGCAAACTTGGCTCCATGTTCGAAGAGCTTTCCAATGGTCAAATAAATGAAAGGAGCTTTCTCAGATGGTGATGACCTATCCTCCCATGGGTGGGAGATCATCTCTAGAGGAAGAATCTGGGAAGGTTATTCTTACAGCAAGTGAGGTTGGACTAAATGAACTTTAAGCTCCCTTCCAACTCTGGGACCCTCTGACGGACGTTGGCTGTTTTCCCTACATTGTAAATATTTATGCATCCCCAAGTTCTAAAGTGGAGCTCTAGTTGGTTGCACCATTTGCTTAGTGTTTCTTTAAGTGGCATTTCCAAGTTTTCTTGTCATCTGTGTTTGGAGTGGACACATACTGCAAATTCCCTCCCACCCCCTTTCTTCTTTTAGGTGAGGAGAAGGGAGGAACATAGGAAATAGTCAAGAAAGCAGAGACATCCTCTTAATAGATTTTAGGGATGGAGAAAGTCAGGGATGTTTATTTTCCTACTCTTCATTGTATTCCCAGCACCCATAACAACTTAGTCATCGTTGGATGCAAACAATTATTTGATGAAATAGATTGTCTATTACTGAATGAAGTGTTGTAGTCAAGGCCAGCTAGGTTTATGGTCAACAGAATATCTAGTCCAGTTTTCTTTCTACTCTTCCTTTCTACCTTCATTAAGCAGAAGTGATCTTTCTCTGATAGCTAACAAACACCTTCTATTTTAAAACTTAATCATGCAATAACGTCTGGATGTCTGCAATTAAGGCAAATGCTTTTCCTCCAATCAGAATGATTTTGGTGCGGGTTTTTTTTCAAGTTTTTATTGTGAACGGAGTGATAGTTACATGGGAGAACATCGGCTTTACTCCATTGGTTCATTGCAATGATTGCAATCTCTTCCATGCATTATCATTCAATGGTATTTGCTTCCAGACCCTCTGGATTTTTTTTTTCTGTTTGTTTGTTTTTTTACTGGGGTGATGTATACAGAAACACTCAGGAATATATAATAATTTAGACAACCAAAGGGCACATTCAGAATAATTTTTTGAAAAAATGTGAGGTGATAAAAGGATTTGAAAACAGATACCTGGAGCCAGTGGGAGTTGACATTTGTTATAAGTACAAAAAGTGACGCTTTCCTGTGTTCTATGAATTAATGAGCACAGCATCCTTTAGTGGTGAATGTGCCATTTTTAAAACAAGGAAATTGAGGATGAGAGCAGTTACATCACTTATTTAAGATCTTAACAGCTCTCAGTTGCCCTTGTAATTTTCAAAGCTAGGTTTGTTACTATTTGTAACATTCCTATACTATCCTTTGTATTTTCATAATACTTTACATTACTGAATCATTAAAAGGCCACATGAGTTGAGCTTTTTTTTTTCTTTCCAAGTTTGCAGATGTATTGTTTGTTTTTGTTGTTAAGTTCAGTGGAGCTGATTCCAACTCATACCAATAGAGTTTCTGAGGAATGGCTGGTGAGCTTGAACCCTGACCCTGTGGAATTGGTTTATTAACTTCCACTCTCCTGCTGAGTGTCCTGTCCAACAACTAGAATACTTACGGCAAGATGACTGGTTCCATGGAACTTGGGAGGAGGCGCCTCAAATGCTACAAGCCAATGTGGAAATGACCTTGTCTTGCTAGATTTACTAACATCAAGTTCTCCTGAAAGCAAATGTGGAAGACAACCAAATGTAAAGGACATATGGAAGGAAATGTTTGAGCTATATCACACTTGAAGTAAACGAGAAATGGTGCTGGGATTTTGAAAGTAATACAAAAAGTGAAATACTACTAATCGGTTTTGTTTTCTGATTGCTGGCAGGCTATCAGCAGAATGTTAATCCTTTAATAATCTACTGAAGAGTAGTCCATGTAGTTACACAATAAATTCACCCTTTCATCAAAAGAAAGAAAGAAGAAGGAAAGGGAGGGAGGGAAGGAGGGAGGGAGGGAAGGAGGCAGGAGACGCAGCAAATCAGAAAGACCCCGAGTCTTCCTTTCTGTGGCCACAATATGTGTGTCAGAGGAGAGTGTCACAGAAACTCAGAAGCACATAAAGGGAGGGGAGCACAGTGTTAAGGATCTCACCCATCCTGCCTCTCCTGGTGGAGAGTCCACTTCTTTGGGTCTTTGGTCCCACTGAGTAGGGCTTTGTGGTAGGAGTTGGGAAGGTTGCCCACACTCACTGCTGTGAGACAACAGCCCTTAGGGTTGGGTTTGCTCTGTTCATTATTGCAGTTGAAGCCACTTACAAGTCCCTGTTTGATGTTCAAGTACTGGGTAACTGAATTCCTGCTCCTTCCCTGGGAGCTGAGCCAGCATGGGCAGGTGAAGAGGAAGATGGCAAAGTCAAGTGGTGGTTGAGAGTTGGAAGGAAGGCAGATTTTCTATGACAATAGCAGCACATTTGTGTCATTTATGCCATTTTTTCACACTCTGACCCCTCCCAAAAACATGCATCTGAGGTGAGCACTTCTCCATAGAGGCTCCCGAAGTCCCTTCCCTTCCCAGGTAGGTCCTGCTCTAACTCTGCCCCTCCTTAGTTCCTCCTCTCTAGTCCCCCTACCCACACCCCACACCCCAATTCACCTCTGGAAGGAGGTCACCCTCATCAACACACCCTATTTCTCACAGCTGTGTCATTCCTTTAGCTTGGAATGTTCTTCCCTCTCTGAGCTTTGGTCTCCTGATATCGATTGTGAAGTAAAAGTAATGTCTGTCTCATAGGTTTGTTGTGAAGATTAAATAAGTTCATACAATCAGGGCCCTCAAAATTATGCCAGGCATTTTGCACTATTTGGGGGGCCCTGATTTCTATTATTTGAGTATTATTTTTGTTGTTCTGGTATTACGATGGCCACAACTCATGAAACCCCATGGCACCTCCTCTAGCAAGGCTTTCTCGATCTCTCCAGACAAAAAAATAATAATAATTGGTGAGCGGAGAGTTGTGGGATTGTTTTTATTTTTGCTATTTACTTTGAGATTCCACAATATATTTTTTTACTGAACATTTTATTAGAATTGCCACTCTGTGTGCTGGACTTTCCCATACAGTCTGGGCTCCTTAGGGAGAGCAGGGACAGGTCTTACTCAACTCTGTAAACTGCATGGCACCTAACCAGAGCACCAGAAAATGCTGCTGTCCAAATGAATGGAAGGATGAGTAAATGAGAAAAAAACTGCCAGGTGGTCTAGAGAGCAGCGCCGTTGGTTCTTATTAGGATGACGTTTACGTAACCTCAAGGGATCCTACTCCTTTTGGCATCTCCACTCCTGTCCCCCCTTCTTCCTCCCACACTTTTGGACAGACATCTCATTTCCCCACTTCCACAGAAGGCATTGGATTTGGGAAGCAGCAGTCATTTAGGAAAAAGGGGTTGTTACTCAGGGCTCCATCACGGAAAACATGAAACTACTTGAGTCTTAGTGAAATGTCAAGAACTTGATTAGATCAAGCCCAGTCCCTGGTGATGGGAAAAAAATATGATCTGTTTGTCCTACAGGGGGGCGGGGGAAGAGGGATCACTTCTTATTTACAAACCAGCCTGGCTAATCTCTTCTGACAGTATGGGAAGTCATTCTGCCCAACTGTAGCATTATTTCAGGGCTCCCTTCTACTCAACTCAAATAAAGCAAAGCCTGAACTTGCTCTGACCCCAGTGTTCCGAGGCCAGAAAGGCAGGCTCGGCTGGAGGCAACTTCCAGCAGGGTGGCTGCCCGGGCCTCACTCAGTTCTTTTTCATCAGGCTCTCAGGCATTTATTGGGGTGAGAAACAAGGTAAGGGACATGGTCCTGCCTCAGTTTCCTTCAGCCTGGCCCAGCCTTGGGTGCTGGAAGAGGAAGCAGTGGCTGGAGAAGGACATGGACAATGAGCCATAGCACTGCACACCTACTGCTCTAGTGGGGACACTGCAGATAACCATTCACAGCCCCCAGTGGTGTTGAGTCGATTCGGACTCAGGACAACCCCATGTGTGCAAAGTAGAAATGTGCTCCACAGGGTTTTCCAGGCTGTGGCATTACAGAGCCTGTCTTCTAAGGTATTGGTGAGTAGATTCGAATTGACAACCTTCCAGCTAGTAACCATGAGCTTAAAGTCTGTCACAGAGGAGAAAACAGCTTCCTTCCCATTCACCCCCAGCACCTCCATCTTGGAAACTTGCTGCCAAAGCCCACCCTGTCTGTAGCAATGAGCGATTTCCTGTACAGTGGAGACCACACTGAGATGGGCTTTGAGATCTCAATGGAAAAACACCCAGGAAATCAGGAGGTAGAGGGCTTAGGCAGGGCAAGTGCTCCAGGAAGAGGTCCTTTGGTGGGGAGGAGAATCTACAGAAGAAAGCCTAGTTAGCCCTGATGGCTAAGTGCCCGGCTGTTAACTGAAAGGTCATTGGTTCGAGCCCACCAGCAGCTCTGTGAGAGAAGATGTAGCAATCTTCTTGTTGTTATTAAGTGCCATTGAGTCAGTTCCAACTCATAGCAACCCTGTATAGAAGCCTGAGGCTGTAAATCTTTGTGGGAGTAGAAAGCCTCATCTTTCTCCCACTGAGTGGGCTGGCAGGCTCAAACCACAGACCTTTGGATTCCCAGTCCAGTGCTTATTGTATGGAGCCACTGCCCTCCCTCCATAAAGATTACCACCTAGGAAACTCTCTGGGGTCGTCCCACTGCATCCTGGATGCTCGATATGAGTCGACTCAGCGGCAACAGGTTAATCTTCTTCTTGCTTTTCTCAATTACAAACTAATAAGATAGTTAGGAATCCAATAGCATGAATGTCAATATTGGCAGGGGCAGCCACAGGAAATTTAATTGCGCAGTGGGTGCCAGTTAAGGATGGTATGCAGTCTTCTCAGCTTTTCTTCATTTTAATTAGGATCAAATCTACTGATCTTACAGGCCAGGAATGGGCCTTAATGACGTTGGCTTCCTTCGATGGGTCCTTGCCTCCCCGCTCCCCACCCTCCCCCGCACACACACATGAACATACAACATCATCTCTGATTGGAGTGTTTAGCTGATTTTGAACATCAACTCTCTAGTTTCTTTGGCATGTCAGAGGGCCAGATGTTTTTTATTTGAGAGCAAATTGACACATTAAATTACACTGTGCAAACATTAAAGCCAGCCGCGGGTAAACAGGCAGAGATTCATTGAATTTTACGGGTCACGATAATGTTTATGTAATTTAACAAATTCCTGCCCTGCCGTCGCCGAGTGTCTCAAAGAAGTATTAATATAAGAAAGGTGGGACCTGGTCAGCGACCATTCATCTGTCCATTCACATCTCAGTCTCTCTGAACTCTTGATGAGCCCTGATGGTCTGAAATCTGGGTATCAGGACTCTCTAGGTGTTGAAGATGGTTAAGCATTGGTTTACCAACCCAAAGGCTGGTGGTTATAATCCACCCGGAGACAACTTTCCAAAAGCTCTCAGCCTGGAAAACCCTAAGGGGCAGGTCTATCTATTGACTGGGAATTGGAGTCTATTCCGGCAATTGCCAACAACATAAGTATTTCCTGGCACAGAGTGAGGAACCCTTGCTAAGTCATATTTTGTCTGGAAGGTACCCATTTTGTCTCAATGGAACCGTAGGCACTGGACTTGTACTGGGTTTACCTACCTAGTGTCCACTCATTCCTGCTTTTGATTATAAAATGATGGTTCTTCTCTAAACACATCACCTTCAAGTGAACTCCAACTCATTATATTCCTTGGTAAGTGGTTAAGTGCTACTGAGTTGGTTCCGACTCAGAGCGATCCTGTATAGGGTTTCCAAGGAGTGACCAGTGAGTTTGAACTGCCCTCCCCAAAATGCCAAACCCACTGCCACTGAGTCCATTCTGACTCAAAGCAACTCGACAGATCAGCGTAGAACTGCCCCTTAGGGTTTCCAAGGCTGGAAACCTTTACGGAAGCAGAAGGCCTCATCTTACTCTCTAGGAGAGGCAGGTTGGTTGGAACCACCAACCTTGCATTTAGCAGTCCCATGCTTCATCCACTGCACCACCAGGCTCCTCTGAACCCAGGAAGAAGATCAAAAAGCAAACCGACTGCTGTTGAATTCTGTTGTTCAGTTGATTTGAAGTCATAACAACCCTAGGAGGTGGTGGTCATTGAGTGTCATCCAGTTGATTCCGCATCATAGTAACCCTATATTGTGTTTCTCCAATAAGCAGCTGGTGGATCAGAACCATCAACCTTGTGGTTAGCAGTCCATTGTTTATCCTACAGCGCCACACCAGAACTCCACAAAGATCCTATAGCAAGCCTATATTTTTTCCCTAGGAACCATGATCTTTGCCCCATTATGAGTTCCCATGGTTTCTTTGGGTCAAACTCACTGGCTCTAGGGATAGGCACATGATTCAGGTCTGGCCAATCAGAGATTCCAAATGCCCCTGGCCTCGGTGATTGGTTCAAAGACATGCACACAATCAAATTCAGGCCAATGAGCCTCAGTCTTAGCCACTTTTGCAGAAACTGGCAAAATAAGAAACTCTCTCTCCATTGGTCTTACTAAATGGCAAAATTTAAGTTGCTGGAAGCTACTGTGCATCATCTTGTCATCAGCTGGGGAAGGGTGACCTGGAAATAAGTCCATCACAGAAGAAAATAAAGAATGAGAAGAATGAATTAATTCCTAATGGATATTCTGAGTCCTTGGATCAACCGTGCTTGAGTTCTGTACCTGGGCTTTTCAGTTAGCTGTGTGGGTTACTAAATGCAGTTTCAGTGAAGTCAGCTTGAGGTGAATTTCTGTCACTTACATTATAGGTTCTTATTCAACAAAGCAAAGGGCCACTCTGTGCTCTCTAGAGAGGATAGGACCTCACTCTCTGTATGAGTTTCTCAGGGCTGTTATAAAAGCTGAATGGCATAAAGAGCAGGGGTTCTTTATTGTTTAGTTCTGGCGGCCTGATGCCTGCAACCAAGATGTTGGCAGTGTTGGTTCTTTCAGAAGAATCTCAGGGAGCATCAGTGTCTTGCCTTTTTTCTGGCTTCTGGTGGTTGTACACAACCCCTTGTGTTCCATGGCTTGTAGACACATCACACTGGCCCCTGCTTCTGTCTTCACCAGACTTTCCCAGGACACTTGCCAGTGGAATTAGGGTCTCCTTTAAATCTAAGATGATCTCATCTTGAGATTCTTAGCTTAATTACATCTGCAAAGACCCCTTTAAATATTAAAAACAAAACATCCATAGGGTACTAGAGGTAGGACTTACTGGTGCAAATGTTTAAGTGCTCACCTACTAATGGAAAAATTGGAGATTTGAGCCCATCCAAAGGGGCTTTGGAAGATCTGCTTCCAAAAAACCAGCCATTGAAAATCTTATGGAGTGTAGTTATACTCTCATGCGTTCAGAGTTGCCGTGAGGACTGGGGATCAACCTAACAGCAACTGGCTATTGTTTGGGGTGAGGACTTGGACATATCTTTTTAAGGGACACAGTTAATCCATTATACCTCCACATTCCCCACAGTACTAAAAGCAGCACCCAAGGGCTTCATTGTCACCTAATTTTCCTAATGTTTTCCTGGGACTCCTCTTACCCTTCCCTCCTGTCAAGACAGTCTGCTTTGAAGTATGCCTCTATGGAATGAATTGTCTCCCCCCAGAACGTGGTTGTAAATCCTAACCTCTCTACCCATGGTCATGATTCCATTTGGGAATGGTCTGTCTTTGTTATGCTAATGAGGCAAATGGGGGTATATCTTAAGTCAGTCTCTTATGAGATATAAGAGAGATTAAACAAACAATTGAAGGAAACAGATGGGGTTAGAGAGATGCCAAGACTCTTGGAGCTCTCCAAGGAACCAGGAGGCACAGGCTGAAGAGACCAGGACCTTCCTCCAGAACCAACAGAGAAGGAAAGCCTTCTCCAATCTATCTGTCCATCCTTCAAGGCCACTTAACTTGCCCCTCAACAGAAGCCCCCTACCTATTCAGAACGTTTTCCTCTAAGCTCCCAGAGGAACTCTAGATTCCACACAGCTTGGTTCTTTTTTTTTTTTTAATGTTTCATTGTGAATTAGGTGATAATTTACATGGGAGAACATTAGTTTTACATTCATCCTATCATACATCATTTCATTGCTATAGTTACAGTCCCCTCCATGCATCATCAACCAACCACAGGGTATACCCTGCAAGCCTGTCCCCTCCCCACCCCCGGTTGTCAGCACACAGCCCCTCTCCCTCTCTGGGTCTAAAGTCCCCAGCCACTCCATCTCTCCATGTCATCATCTCTGCCTCCATCTCTGGTGTATTGTTTCTCTGGGTAGGGTCCTGCTCTCCGCTCTTCTCCCTTGATGGTCCCAGGGACCTCCGCTCCTAGACTACAAAGTTAATCACTCCCCTCCTTGCTACAAAATGTCTACCTTTACATTTGCAACCCTCACATCACCCCTGATAACAATTATTCACTATTGTATCACAAGAGACCTATCTGCATTTCCTTTCATCAGCCCCGCCTAGACAGATTGGATACTACTCAGTGGAGGTTCTACCTTCCTCCACGCCCTCTGGATCTAGACTCCTTCTTGAAAGCTTGCAAGCCAGTCACTTCTTGCCTTTAAAACTCCCCCCATTTTGGGTAGCTAATGTCCAAGTTGCTCATTCCTGTCTACTCTGTGTATAAAGGAGGTGGGAATGATCCTCACTGTAAAGATTTGTTCCCTCTTTTAGCTACTGCATCCATAGGTGTAGGTCAAGTTCATCAAATTGTATTAGATTGCTCTTTTTTTCCCTCTTCTTTCGGCTTCTAGTTGAGCTGTGATCATCCAGTCATTGAAGCCAGGTCAAGTGGATATTATCTGCAAGTGTGGGTGTTCTTGTGCATATGCCCTCTCTTCTTATCAGCTGGATTCTTCACTCTCCACTCTAGTCCTCTGTGGCTTTGTCACTGACTCTGGGCCCAAGAGTCCCCAGGTCTTGCCATGCTGCTGGCCAACCTGGCCCCCACCCAGCTTCACAGGAGTCTATTGAATGTTGTAGGGCTTAGCTTGCAGTTTCACTGCTGTTTTTCCCTCACTTGCCCTTATCGGTGACGAACATGGTCACCAATCAGAGCGTGTATTCCCATTGAATCTTAGTCTTGGAAGGGAGTTTGCTCTGAGGGGACCCAGCCACTTGCCTTGATGTCTCCTGGGCAAGCAATTTGCTTAATCTCATAGTAATCATCCCCACCAATATTTATTGTCCTCTACTTTTTTGATCTTTGCTGCTGTTGCTGGTGCGAGATGAGATCTCATTGTTGTTTTGATTTGCATCTCTCTAATGGCTAGTGATTGTGAACACTTCTTCGTATGTTTGTTGGCTGCCTGGATCTCCTCCTTGGTAAAGTGTCTGTTCATGTCCTGTGCCCATTTTTTAATTGGTTATTTGTCTTTTTCTTGTAGAGTTGTTGTAGTTTCCTATATATTTTAGAAATAAGTTCCTTGTCTAATGTGTCATTGCAAAAGATTTTTTCCTGTTTTGTGGGTTCCTTTATTATTCTTCAGGTAAAGTATTTTGATACACATAAGTTTTTAATTTTCAGTATGTCCCAATCATCTATTTTGTCTACTTTTGTTTGTGTACTTTTCAAAATGTTTGGTAGTCTGTATATTCCCTGAATTAGTGCCCTCAAATTTGTCCCTATTTTTTCATTGATGACCTTCATAATTCTGGGATTCACATTTAGGTATATAATCCATGTTGAGTTGATTTTTGTATAAGGCGTGAGGTGAAGGTCTTGTTTCAGTCTTTTGCATATCGCTTTCCAGTTCTGCCAGCACCATCTGTTGAAGAGACTATCACCTGCGATATATTTAGGTGTTTTGTCAAAAATCAGTTGGCTGTATGTAAATGGGTTAATTTCTGAATTCTCAATTCTGTTCCATTGATCTATGTGTCTTTCCTTGTACCAGTACCAAGCTGTTTTGACCACTGTATCTGTGTAGTAAAATTTGAAGTCAGGGAGTGAGAGGTTTCCAACATTCTTCTTCTTCTTAAGCAGTGCTTTGCTTTTCCTGGGTCTCTTTCCTTTCCATATAAAGTTTGTAATTGCTTTTTCCATGTCTTTGAAGAATATCGTTGGAATCTGGAATGGGATTGCATTATATGTGTAAATTGTTTTGTGCAATATTGACATTTTCACAATGTTAAATCTTCCCATCCAGGAGCATGGTACATTCTCCCATTTTTGTAGGTCTCTTTTGGTTTCTTATAGTAGTGTTTTGTAGTTTTCTTTGTATAAGTCCTTTGTTTCTCTGGTTACATTTATTCCTAGATATTTCATCCTTTGGGTGGTTAGTGTAAGTGGTATTGCTTTCCTAATGTCCTTTGCAATGCTGTCATTTTTTGTATAAAGGAATCCAAGTGATTTTTGTTTGGTGATCTTATATCCTGCCATTTTTCTGAGTCTTCCAATGAGGTCTAGTAGCTTTTTTTTACTGAGTCTTTGGGGTTTTCTACATATAGGATTATATCATCTGCAAATAGAGAAAGGTTTACTTCCTCTTTGCATTTGGATGTCTTTAATTTCCCTGTCTTGCCATATAGCTCTTGCTAAGGCTTCCAGCACAATATTGAATAGGAGTAGTGACAAAGAGTGTCCTTGTCTGGCTCCTGTTTGCAGAGGGAAGGCTTTCAGTTTCTCTCCATTGAGAGTAATGTAGGCTGTTGGTTTTGTATATATGTTCTTAATTATGTTGAGGCATTTCCCTTCAATTATTATTTTGTTAGTGATTTTATCAGGAATGGATGTTGGATTTTGTCAAATGCCTTTTCTGCATCAATCGATATGATCATGTGGTTCTTTTCTTTTTTCTTATTTATATGGTGGATACTGTTGATCGTTTTTCTAATGTTGAACCATCCTTGCATCCCTGATATGAATCCCACTTGATCATGATGTATTATCTTTTTGATGTGTTGCTGGATTCTGTTGGCTAGGATTTTGTTGAGAATTTTTGCATCTGTATTCATGAGGGATATTGGTCTATAAATGACATCCTTCCTTGGTTTTAGTATGAGGGTTTTGCTTGCCTCATAAAATGTATTGGGAAGTTTTCCATTCTCCTCTATATTCTGGAATAATTTGAGTAGAATTGGTGATAACTCTTCCCTGAATGTTTGGTAGAACTCACCAGTAAAGCCATCTGGGCCTGGACTTTTTCGTTGGGAGTTTTTTAATGACCTTATCAATTTCTTCTTCTGTTCAGGTTTTCTACTTCACGCTGTGTAAGTTTAGATAGTTCGTGTTTATCTAAAAATGTATCCATCTCTTCTAAGTTTTCAAATGTGTTGAAGTACAACTCTTCATAGTATTCTATTATTATCCTTTTGATTTCCTTTGGTTCCGTTGTGACATCACCCACGTGGTTTCTAATGAATGTTATTGGTGTCTTCTCCCTCTTTTCTTTTGTTAGATTTGCCAACGGTTGGTCAATTTTGTTAATCCTTTCAAAGAACTAGTTTCTTGTCCTGTCGATTGTTTCTATAGTTTTTCTGTTTTCTATCTCATTTATTTCTGCTCTAATCCTTATTATTTCTTTTCTTTTGGTGGCTTTAGGTTCCCTCTGTTGGTCTGTTTATAATTGTTGTAGATGCTGTGTTATTATGTTAATATTGGTTCTGTCTTCTTTTTGGATATGTGTGTTTATTGCAATAAATTGTCCTCTCAGCACTACTTTCACCATGTCCCAAAGATTTTGGTATGTTGTGTTTTCATTCTCATTTATTTCTAGGAACTTAGTGAGAGTCCACATTTAATTTCTTCTACTACCCAGTTGATTTTCAGCAGGGTGTTATTCAGTTTCCATGTATTTGACTTTATTTCCTTGGTTTTCCTATTGTTGATTTCTAATTTGATAGTGTTGTGGTCTGAGAAGATGCTTTGTAGTATTTTGATATTTGTAAATTAATGGAGATTTGTTTTGTGGCCTAAGACATGATGTATTCTGAAGAATGTTCCATGTGCACTGGAAAAGAATGTGTATTGTGCTGTTGTTGGGTTGAATGCTCTGTACACATCTATGAGGTCCAGTTGGCTGGTGTTGTTTAGTTCTTCTGTGTCTTTGTCAAGTTACTTTCTGGTTGTTCTATCCATTTTTGAAAGAGGTGTATTAAAATCACCCACTATTATTGTAGATTCATCTATTTCTTTCTTCAAATCTATTAGCGTTTGCTTTATGTATTTTGGAGCACTTTCATTGGGAGCATAGATATTTATTATAGTTATGTCATCTTGTTCAGTTGTCCCTTTAATCATGAGATAATGTCCATCTTCATCTATTATGCTGGTTTTTACCTTAAAGTTTATTTTATCAGAGATTTGTACTGCCACTCCTGTTTGTTTTTTATTGCAATTAGCATGGTATATTTTTGTCCATCCTTTGACTTTTAATCTGTTTTTGTCTCTGTGCATGAGATGTGTCTCTTGCAGACAACATATTGAAGGATCTTGTTTTCTTATCCATTCTGCCAATCTCCGTCTCTTAACAGGTGCATTTCATCTGTTTACATTCAGTGTAATTATAGATAGGTATTGATTAATTGCTGTCATTATGTTGTTGTTGTTGTTTTTTGAGGTGTTGCTGCTTTCTTTGTTCTGTGTGTCTTCCTTTGTTGAGTTCATGCTTTTGTGTCTTTCTTATGAGTTTCCTCATAGTTTTAATGTTTCCATGTTCTTCTTGGATTTTCATTTTCTTGGTATGTTGTGAAGTGTTCATTTTCTTTGAGGTTGCCTTATAGTCCATTAACTTTTCCCTCCATTTAGTGCAGTCTACTTTATCCTGTAATATACCTGACCTTCTCACCATCTGGATCTCTGTTCCTACATGTTTACCTTCTTTTACATTGTAATTGTTTTGATCATAGACTGATCTCCCAGATTCTCTGTGTTTGTTCTTATAGTTTTGTTCTGTTCTCCACTTTTCCTTCTGTTGATTCAATTCTGGGAGGTGCTGCCACATATATCAATCTCTGGTTGTTGTCTGTTCTTGTTGGTTCTCAGTCCACAGAACTCCCTTTAAGATGTTTAGCAACAAAGGGTTGGCTTTAGCAAAATCCCTTA
>NW_006408610.1:8919182-8942886 GCF_000296735.1 Chrysochloris asiatica | reverse complement strand
ACTCCCGTAAGGATTTACACCCTCGGAAACCCTGTACAGGGTCGCTATGGGTCGGAACCGACTCAACGGCACTTAACAACAACAACAACAAGACTGAATATTGTAGTCTATAATCTCGGAAAATGGAGAAGAGGAAGAGAAGAAAAAAATATATATATCTGTGGCTCTGGTAGCCTAGTGGTTATGAATTGGGCTGCAAACCACAAGGTTAACAGTTTGAAACCACCAGCCATCCCACAGGAGAAAGATGAGGCGTTCTGCTCCTGTAAAGATGCACAACCTTGAAAACCCCATACAGGGTCACTATGAGTTGGAACTGACTCCACAACACACAGTCAGCCACCAATATGAGTATGATTTTAATGTCTTCTCTTCAGAGATTTCAAGATGCCATTGTTGGTTGTTATGTTGTACCTCAGGATTTAATTAATTTTTGGCCTGTTTTGTTTTTAAACTCTCTTTCCTTCTTTACACAATTGTCCTGGCCTTTCCTATATTTAAAAAGAAACAACCAAAAAAAAACTAGTTCAGGGCCAGCTCTTGGGCTGAGTGTATCTGTGCTCATGCATGGCAGAAGAATCTATCAGTGTTGAGGGTAGGGGTGTCCACTCACTCAGGCACGCTCCCCCTTCAGTCACCAGAATGGAGGTGCAAAAACAGTGGGGGGTGGGGGACAATGGACAGATACAAAAAAGAAAAAGAAAAGAAAATCAGAACAAAGCAAAACCAACAAAGTTTATTGTCCACCTTTGCTCTGAGGTTCTCGCGGTGTTTTTCCATGGTGTGTCTGCTCCCCTGCTTGGTCTTGCTGTTTGATCTCACCCCAGTTGCCGGCTCCAGTCTGCCAAGCCTGGTAAAAAGTACACAATTTCTTACTTTGCTACAAGTTCCACTAGCTATAAGCCTTCAAACCTGTGTTTCCGAGTTTTGGAGCTCTGCCCTGGATCTGTTTTGCCTGGTATTCTGTGGTATCGCTGACGGCAAACTTCACTGCACCTCCACCCGAGCCGCCATCAAGCCCCACCTCTCCACACAGCTTGGTTCTTGAATGCAGAAATTATAGAGCATAGTGAAGTTTTTGTTGCTTGTTGTGTCAAATGGTTATTTCGTGTCTTCTGTTTCTTTATAATTTAAAAAATTCCTGGCATGGTGCTGTGCCCAGGGAATCATAGTTTTAGTATTTGCAGGTTTCTTGATAAAGAATGATAAAGATCATTCCAAGCTCACAATTTACAGAGGAAACTGAGGCCCAGGAAAGCAAATTGACTTGCCTAAGGCCACACAACTAGTTTAGGGCTACACTAGAGGTGACATTCCAGCTAAACGTTCTTTCCACAACACCAAGTTCCATCAAATTGATTGATTGCTTTTCCAGTTAAGTAGAGGTGTATCTTGAATTGAATTGGCATCTTACCATCTATTAATGGTACTGAGTCAGCACATACAGACGAAAGAACACTGGGCTTCTCAGAATGAAAGGAGCTGGTATCAACTTCAAGCTGGATTGTGTGACCTTGGACAGGTCCTTTTCTCTCACTGTTGTTAAATGGCATCAAGTCAATTCTGACCATACTGACCCGTATGTATAGGGTTTCCAAGGAGGGCTGGTGGGTTTGAAGCACTGACCTTGTGATTCATTGCTGATCATACAATGTCACAAGAGGTCTCCTTTTTCACACTAGGTCTTCCTTGTCAGAACTAGGGATGAGGTGGTGGTAAGTTTTCTTCATAAGCCATCTCTGATTGGTTGGTGGGCTGCCTGCAGTGTTGTGTGGGTTAGGAACTGAAGCTATATCTGAGAAAAGAGGGTCATGAAGGATTAGCCTTGTCTCTCTCAAATTCGGGGCAGGAGTGGGGAATGTCTGTAAGCACACCACACGTTTGACCTACCTGCACTAGATGGTCTCTGAAGTTCTTACCTACTCTGGCCTTTGTTTAAGTCCTGGTGAAAATGTAAACACAGATCTCACATCCAATTTAAAGTCTCCCACCACCCCCAATCATATTGTTGTACCAGCTGTGGTCTCTTCTTCCTGTGTGGTCAACTAGACTTCTCATGTAGACGGTAACATGGTAAACTCTGGACTTCAGGGCCCAGAGTTGCATCCAACAGAAAGTTCCATCCATCTTGCACTAAGCAACAGAAATTTGGGGCATGAACTTGATGGATCTACCATTGGTTGGGTCACTGACTGAGAAGAGGCCTGAGGTCATGGAGATAAAATGGATGCAAGAAGAGTCCTGGGGGCCTAAGAATCAACTTCTAAATTTGCAATGTTCAGTATCTGATAACAGACCTTCTTCTAACTTCCAATGGCCAACAGGGACCTAGAGCAAAGAACCCCACCACTCTGGCATGGGCTGCCCCAGAGGGCAAGCAACAGGTCACCCAGGGCCCTTGCCAGTCAACCTGCACCTGCTGGAGGAGACATGTGATGGCTCCTGAAGTGTCAGAGAAATGCCCAGTTTGAATATTCACATATCATCCTGTTTCTGAAGGCATGGCTTTTCCGTATGAGCTCTTTTTTTCTCACTTGACCCAGCTTTCAAGTAGAGCTAATAGTCTGTATTCTGCAAGGTTGTGATGAAAGAGTGCATTGAAATAATTTATGTACAGTGCCCTCCACAATGCTGCTTTCTTCTCTCACCCCAACTCTTAGTCTCCTCTAGTTCTAAGGAAGACAAGACACTCATTCAACAAAGTTGCCCCTATGAGATGGATGCTAGAGAAGCAAAAATGATTCAGACACATGTCAATTGGCTCACTTTAATTTCAAGGTGAGAAGAATGAAATTCAGAGTAATTATAGCAAGAAAAAGAGGGACTCCATTAGCAGGATTCAGGCATGACTGTATCTGGAAACTCAAACGAGGGCATTAAGTCTTCACCTGCCTCTCGCTCTTTCTGCTTTTCCATCTCTCAGACTGGCTGTCTCCATGTCACAGACTAGATGGACATTGTTAGCTCCTGTCAGCTCAGCCAACCTGGACAGCAGACAGAAGGAAGAGTTCTGATTGGATCCAATCACCATGGTTTGGAATAATTCTGAGTGGTCAGTTCTGGGTCATGTGGCCCAGGAGCTGGCAGATCTGATCCTCCACAGGAAAGAAAGATATATTTCATGTGTGGAAGGGCCAAGTCACAGGTGTCTCATATAGTGTGGATCTAGAGAGAATGTGTTCTGGTGTGGTGCTGCAAGGTGGCCGTTCAAACTTACCAGCTGCTCCTTGGAATCCCTGTACAGGAGCCGACTTGAAGACACTTAACAACAATGCAGAGAAGGCACTTCTTCTTTTAGGGAAGCATTTGGGATGCACAATACAATCCCTCTGGCCTCCCCTTATGATACTTTTTCCACACACAGTGGGCCCTCCTCACTCCCTGGCTGAGGCAGGATGCTCAGGAATCCTTGTTGGAGGCACCTGGGGGCAGGGAGCCAACGGCAGTGTAATCAGAGGTCTCTGGGTCTCCAGTTTTCTCCAGAGAGCATAATTATACGATGCTGACCACACGGGCTCTGGACCCGGGCCCGGCAGTGGTTGAGGCTCCTGAGGTTTGTGGTTTCATTCCTGCCAATGTCAACCCCTTTCTGTCTAACTTTAGAAACCCATGGTTGTCTTCCCTTGCATCAAAGAAGTCAACATTTTCAACTGAAGAGGGGATGTATTTTTAAAACAACAACAACAAAATCAAAACAAAACCAGAGAGACAGGGGGTAAAAAAAAAAAAAAGTAATTATCTTTCCAAGTCAAAGAGGGAAACACAGAATCCTGAACTTCAGGGAGATGTCCAGTAACTGTGGTTAGCCAGAATTAAACATATCAACTCTGTTTTTAAAGTTAAAAAAAAAAAGAAATTCAAAATGACCTTTAATTAGTAGATCCACTTCTTCCCTTGCCATCAAAACTAAGTGTTTCATGCACAGCTACACTTCCCGAAAAGGTCTAGGATAAGAAGCTAAGCTCTCTCACCCGGGACTTTCTGAGCCTACACAAGCAGTGTACTCCTCTAGCTTCAGTGCTGTGCTAAATGGGTGTTGGTATGTGAGCAAAGGGGTAGGAAAACCCCTGGGAGATGTTGCTGTTGTTGTTCAGTGTGATCGGATCAGTTCCAACTCATAGCAACCCTGTGTAGGTTATTGAGAGGAGTGGCTGGTAGGTTTGAACCACTGATCTTGCAGTTAGCAATCTAGGGTTTATCCTACAATGACACACCAGAACACCCTGAGGAAAGTTTAAGGGCAGAAAATCTGGGATCATATCCCCACTCTGCTCTTTCACTACCCATGCGAACTTGAGCAAGTGCCTTACATAATTTTGTTTCCGTTTCCTTATTTATAAATTAGGCTTTCTATTTGCATATGATGGGATCCTATTCTTAGAAAATCCCAAAGACTCAGCAAGAAAATGATTGGAACCCACTGAAAGATTCAACAAAATGGCAGATTATAAAATCAATATACAAAAGTCAGTTGGATTCCTTTATACTAATAAAGAGAACTCTGAAAAGGAAATCAGGAAAGCAATAACATTTGTAATAACCACTGAAAAGATGAAATACTTAGGAAAAATTTTGACCAGAGAAAAAACAGACCTATACAAAACAAACAAAAAATCCTATAAAACACTACTACAAGAAATGAAAAGACACCTACAAAAATGGAAGCATATACCATGCTCATGGAGAGGAGAACTTAGTATTGGGAAAATGTCAACACTACCCATAGTAAGGAGTCCTAGTATGACACTATAGGATAAGCACTGGGCTGTTAATCACAAGGTTGGAGATTCAAACCCACCAGCCACTTCTTAGAAACCCTTTATAAGGTCATTATGACTCAATGGTACTAACAACAACAACAACAACAACAACAAAAACCTATAGATATAATGCAGTTCCAAACCAGGTTCCAACAACATTCTTTAAAGAGATAAGAAAGCTAATCACCAACTTTATATGGAAAGAAAACTGACCCCAGATAAATAAAGTATTACTAAAAAAGAAGAAGAAAGTAGGAAACCTCTCACTTCTTGAACTTAAAACCTACTGTACAGCCACAGTAATCAAAACAGCCTGGGATTGATACAATGAAAGAGATCCATGAAACATAATTGAGAACCCAGAAGTAAATCCACTCTTCTATGCTCATTGATCTTTGACAAAGGACCAAAATACATTAAATGGAGAAGAGATAATCTCTTCAACAAATGATGCTGGCAAAACTGGAAATCCATTTGCAGAAGGATAAAACAAGACCCATGTCATACCATATACAAAACGCAACTCATAGTAGATTAAAGACCTAAATGAAAACTTACAAAGCTCTTTCATGAAAAAAGATGGACAAACATAGAGGTTCACATACCTGGCATTAATACACTTTCAAACACAACTGAAAACATACAATCAGCAGAAGACAAATTAGATGACTGGACCACCTAGAAATTAAACACTTATGTGCATCAAAAGATTTGACCAAAAGAGTAAGACGAAAGCCCACAGACTGGGAAACAATTTTGGGCAATGGCATATCAAGCAGGACTATGCTCTAAATTTATGGAATACTTCAACACCTCAATAAGAAGACAAACAATCCAATTAAAAAATGAACAGAGGACATGAACAGACACTTCACCAAAGGAAATATTCAGGTGGCAAACAAACATAAGAAATGTTCATGATCGTTAGCCATTAGAGAGATGAAAATCATGACAAAGAGATATCATCTTACCCCCAACATATCAAAGTTCAAAAGAGCACAGAAAACAGCAAATGCTAACAACAGTGTGGAGAGTATGGGACCTTCCTCCACTGCTGGTGGGACTGTAAAATGATGCCAACAATGTAGAAAACAGCATAGCAGTAGCTCAGAAGATTAGCAATAGAAGAAATAAGAGCAGTGACAGAAATAGAGACGTGCACACCCATGTTCATTGGAGCAGAAAGATGGAGACAGCTTAGATGCCCATCAGCAGGGAATGGTTGAACAAACTTTGGTACATACACACAGTGGAATATTATGCAACCACGAAGAATAATGATTAATCTGCAAAACACTGCATAACATGGAAGGAACTGGAGGACTCTATGCTGAGTGAAATTAATCAATCACAGAGGGATGGATATTGTATAAGTCGGCTGTTCTACAGGAGAAAGATGAGGCTTTCTGCTCTTGTAATGATTTACAGCCTCGGAAACCCTGTACAGGGTCGCTATGAGTTGGAATCGACTCCATGGCACATAACAACAACACCAACTACTGTAAAAAGCCAAGAAATGGTTTTCATGCATTAAAAAACATTCTATGATTGTTACTGGGGTGGAAGGGAAGGGAGAGTTAGTCACTAGGTAAAGTGTAGACACATGCTAAATTGAGTGATGGGGAAAGCAGTTAAAAAGGAAATTTGCTTTCTTTTCTTTCTTTCTTTTTTTTTTCATGGACTTGAAGGACAACAATGTATGTATTGTTTCTCATTAGAAGAAGCTATTGGGAAATTCCCCACAAAAGGAAAAGGAAAAGGGAGGCAGGCAAGGAGAGAGAGAGATGCGGACATGAATCGTGGTTATAGCTGGACAGAATGGGGGATGTAGTTGGTGTGACTGAATTGTACATGTAAAAATGGTTGAAATGGCAATTTTTTTGTTGATGAATTATTACAATAATAATAATAAAAGGGCTCCTAATATCTGACCAAGAGATCCTGGATGGCACAAGCAGATGTGTGCTAACTAAAAGGTTGGACAGTTCAAATCCATTCAGCGGCAACTCAGAACAAAGACCTGGAGATCAACTTCCAAAAGATTAGCTCCATGAAACTCTATTGAGTACAAGTTCTACTCTGCATCACATGGGTAACCATGGCAACTGGTGGTGGTGGTGGTGGGTACCTGGCCTGTCCATCCCATGATGAAATGAATAAAATCATTACCAGTCTACCGAAGGTCTTGATAATTCCTCTTGACCATGTAAACAATGTGTTTCTCTGCTTTGGTCCGTTTCCCCAGTTCTCTTCTTCTTTGGTCCCCTTCTCCTTTGTTCTTTGCTCATCCATCTGTTTTCCCAGCAATAGGAAACATGAACAGACGTCCCCCAGGGATGGGGGTGGGCTTTCCAGAAGGGCTGAGCTGGATTTGTGCAGGCATTGTCACTTGAGGACTCTACTTGTGTGTCATTTCCAGGTCATTGGTCTTCCTGCCGCCTCTTGGACACAGGGTTGTAAGAAAGCATTCGCCCTTTAGATGGTGTAACCCTCCCTCTAGGACACTTTCTTCTACCGACTGCCCAAGTTGGCCAGACAAGTTACCCTTTGATTAAGGGGTCACCCATCATCTGCAGGAAATGGGGATTTTTTCTGAAGGCCATGTCAGTGGAGGGAGAGGGAGGAAACTTCAAAAATAAACACACACAGATAGAGAGGAGACTCAGTATGTAACCCTGATGGGCTCAACAGAATTCAGGTTTAATTTCTGGAAGTGTCTTACACTGTGTGATCCTTCGGCCAGGCACACACTCTCCTTTCCTTCAACTCCAACACTGCTGAGACGTTCCTTTCCTTCCCAGGCTCCAGCTAATTCAGAGAAAGAACAGCACAGATCCCAGGGACCGCTTCTAGAAAATCTAGTCCTGATGATTCGTTAACTTCATTAGTTTTGTTTTATTTCGATTGAGGAAAGGTTTACGTACAGTGAAATATACATATCGTAAGTGTGCAATCCAATGACTTCGGATAAACATATATGCTAAGACGATGAAGATATAGAACGTTTCTGTGGTCATAACAACTCCTTTCTAAGGCTCCTCCTGTAAGGTCAACTCCAAAGACACCAGCTCTTCTGATTTCTATCACCCTGGCTAATTTTTAAGGTGCTTTGGTGGTTAAGAGCTCAGCTGCTACCCAAAAGGTTAGAAGTTCTAACCTACCCAGTTCCTCCATAGGAGAAAAATTCTGGTGATCTGCTCCTAAAAATTGTTGTTGTTGTTAAAGTGTCGTTGAGTCAGTTCTGACCCACAGTGAGCCATAGAGTTTCTGAGACTTTAAATCTTCTTGCGAATAGAAAAGCTCATCTGTCTCACTTCGGAGGGGCTGGTGGGCTTGAACTCCAGACCTGGTGCTTCACAGTCTAGGTTATTGTACAAAGCCAGTGCACTCCCTTGTCAAAGATTGATGTTGTTATTGTTAAGTGCCGTCGAGTCGGTTCCGACCCATAGCGACCCTGTATAGGGTTTCCGAGGGTGTCAAAGATTATAGCTCAGGAAATGCCATGGGTCAGCAGCACCTTTAGGTTCATAGTTCTCCCACCCAGGGACCTTGTGTCTAAGCATATAAGTTATTAAAAAGTAAGTACTCCAGTTCACATGTTATTGTGGTTTTAAGTGCTGTTGAGCCAGTTCTGACTCGTAGTGACTCTGTGTAGGGTTTCCAAAGAGCAGCTGGTTGGTTTGAACTGATAACCTTGCTTCTTACACTGTGTGAGCCTTGAGCCAGGCACACACACTCCATTCCTTCAACTTCAAAGCTGCTGAGCCTTTCCTGGACTCCAGCTCCTTCCGAGAAAGGACAGTCCATTGCTGATCCACAGCGCCACACCCACTTTACACAATGGCACGTTCTCACTGCTCACTACTGTTAGGATGTGGCCAGGCCTGCCCCTCTGAACTGGCCTTGCAGGTCACATGTGTCTTTGCTCAAGCTGGTCGCCATGCCTCCCGTGTCCTTGCTATCACCTTTTGGCCTCCCAGAACTCAGTCAGTCTTTTGGGGGTTTACATTCATTCAGTAAACATTTATTGAAAACCTACTGTGCACTAGACTCGTTCTTCATTTAGTCAGTCTGTAAAACTGTGGCAGGCAATTACCCAAGCCACGATAAACAAACAAACACACAAGTATTAGACAAGCAGGATAAAACAGGATCGGCAGCCCCTCTTCTCCTGTGGAGTTTGAGGTCTTAGAGGGAGATACAGCATGTAACTCAGATGCCATGTGAGTAGTGGGCAGTGATGGGTGTGCACTCAGGGTATTATTTGGGAACTAGGAAGGAGCACTGCCTTCTGGAGAAAGTTCTATGTATGTTTTTTAACTTTCCCAGAATGCAAAGTTTAGAATACAGATAAAATTGTGTCATGAATACCCAAGTACTTATCACTCAGCTTCCACTCCTATCAGCTCCCAGTACAGCTTGTTTTATCTCTGCTCCTACCTTCCCCCACCCCCCTCCTGGGTTACTTTGAAGTCAATTCCAGACATCATAGCATTTTATCCATGAATCTGCAGTTCTTCCTATCTGCACTCCTCACTGATCTTAAGCCAACATTATGTTGATAAGGGAGTCACCCCTCAAAAATTCACTACCAGTGAGTCTTTCTACTCACGGTGATCATGGTGGTGGTGGTGGTAGTGTGCCGTGGAGTCCGTTTCGACTCATAGCGACCCTGTATAGGGTTTCTGAGGCTGTAAATCTTTATGGGAGCAGAAAGCCTCATCTTTCTCCAGTGGAATGGCTGGTAGTTTTGAACTGCTGATCTTGAAGTTAGCAGCCCAACTCGTAGCCACTATGCTACGAGAGCTCCTTCCCCTATCTTAGAGACCCTATATAGGACACAGATGAACCGCTTCTTAGCGTTTCCAAGATTGTGAATTTTTACTGCTGCAGACAGCTTCATCTTGCTCCCTCAAAGCATCTGATAGGTTTGAACCACCAACCTTGCGGTTGAGCTAACAGTCCAACACTTAATCCACAGCACCACCAGACTTCCTTAGCCAGTTACCAGAGTGTGATAAAAGAATTTTGACTGACTTTGACATTAGCGAAATCCAAATTCAAATTCTACCTCCCATGCTCACATGCTGTGTAAAATATTTGAGCAATTTACTTAACCTCTCTGAACCTCACATTCCTTATCCAGAAAATGAAGATAATAAGGCTGAGTTCCTAGAGTTGTTCAGGTAATTTAAATGAGGTAATGTGTAAAGTCAAGCTTCAGAGATATTTCTTTCCTAGTCCTGGTTCGCCCTGGAAAAAATAGCAAGAAAGCTAGCTACAAAACAGCTGAGTTTGTTTGACTAGAAAACATCCACTCTGACATTCTAAGGTTTGAATGAGAACATCTTAGAGAAGAAACCCCGAGCAGTTCCCATTGGCTGGTCACTTTTCCACCATCACACACTTCCGCTGAAGTTAGATGCTACTTTGGTTTCAAAGAGTTCATGTGGTGAAGTTGGCCCATGACTTTTGCATCTTGTAGAAGGTGGGGGGTGAAGGCGGGGCACTCGGCAAAGGGAACTGTGTGAGCCTGAACCCAGGCCCCTTCAAGCTTGTTTTTAAAAGGCTCGACCAGCTTCTGGCAACCATTGCAAAACCAGACTCCTTCTCTGGATTCTGGGTGGCAGTGGGCGATAAAGCCCCAATAACTCAGACAAATGTGGCTGACGCCAGAGAGGAGTCAAGGGCCTCAGTGCAATGTCTGGGGCCAGCGTGGGCTTGGGCCTTGCTGCGTGTTTACAAGTTTCCCTCGGACAATTCAGTTTTGAAGATGGGCTTCATTAAAGGGCAATTATAGGTTAAGTAACTTGTTGGCTCCCTGCCTAATGTGGAAAACTCGACTGTGGCAATCAGATAATTCTGAGATTAAGCAGACAGCAATTGCTACTGAAAGAAGCTTAGCAAGAGGATAAAAGACTCTCCCCAGCCATGACCTCATCCCAGCTGCCCCGTCTGGGCAGGAAGTCTGGATTCATGGACTAGCAGACTCTGGGGACCTCTGGCATCAGGAGTGACCTCTTCTGGGAAAGGGGACCATGGATGGCAAAGTGTTTTTCCCATCGGGTGGCAAGATACCCCACTTCCTATTGGGCTTAACTCCTCTGGGTTCTTCTCACTGGGTGCCTGGGCTTCTGCCTGGCTGACTTGTGCTGTGGTTCCAGTTTGGACCTTCCTCTTTCCCTCCACTACACCTTTGTTCATCGGCTACATCCCCCCAACTCACATACACACACAAAAACCCACAGAACAGTTGCCATTGAATTTACTTCAAGTTATCGTGACCCCAGATGATCCAGAGTCGAACTGTCCATAGGGTTTTCAGTGGCTGACTTTTTGGAAGCAGATCTCCAGGTCTTTCTTCTGCAGCACCTTTGAGTGGATTTGAACCTCCAACCTTTCAGTTAGCAGATGAGTATGTCAATCACTTGTACCATCCAGGGAAGTGCTCCATCCTCCCAGCTGGACACTAAGTCACTTCCTGATTATCCATGAAGCTGTGCTAATTCAGAAGGAAAGCCCAGCTTCAATGTTCCCCACCCCACCCCCAAAACGACATTCAGAAAAGGGGTTTGTTGACTCATATATATGTCAAGCCCAGATGTTTTCACTTCAGGATCCAGGGGGCTTAAACAATGACCTCTTTCTGCTTTGTTCTGCTGGGCTCCAGTTTTAAAGACTCTTTTCTTACTGTAGGGTCCCTGGTTTGCCATCAACTAATACCTTATAAGTTGACAGTTTAAATCAACCCAGCGGTACCGTGAAAAAAGACCTGGTGATCCACTCCATGAAGATTACAGCCGAGGAGGAGTCAGCTGTGTAACTGACGGCAATGCCACGGGTCCAGTCGACCCAACAGCAGCAGGCTTGGGCTTTTGAATGTGGCAGGATGGCAGCTAGCAGTTCTGGTCTGTTGTTGTTGTTATGTGCCATCGAGTCGGTTCCGACCCATAGCGACCCTGTATAGAGTTTCCGAGGGTGTAAATCTTTACGGGAGTAGAAAGCCTCATCTTTCTCCCGCGGAGCAGCTGGTAGTTTCGAACCGCTGACCTTAAGGTTCGCAGCCCGATTCGTAACCACTACGCTACCAGAGCTCTAGCAGGGAATAAAAATCTTGCATCTTTGTAGCTTCTACTAAGGTCCTAGGATTCAGGCTGCTGAGACCATGTAAATCATGTCACTGGGTGGCCTTGGGCCCCTTACTGTATGTTTTGGGTGCACATAGATGTTCTACCCCAGAGCCAGGTACCCAGAGCCCCGCTAAGAACACAGAAACAAAGGGTGAAGGAGGGGTGGATCATCCAAAGGAAATTAGGGTTTTGTCCTCTAAAGAAGAGCTAGATGTGATGTAAAGCTACTAAAATTCAAACATCCTTCTATTGTCTGCATTTCAACATTAACTCTGAAAATCCTGTCTCCCAAGATAGGTGTTTAGTTCTGAGCTCCTATAGGGAGTCCTGGGGTGGTGCTGTTATAAACACTGAATCGCTAAGCGCAAGGTTGGAGGTTCGAACCCATCAGCTAATCCTTGGAAACCCTACATAGGGTTATCACTGGGAGTCAGAATCGACTTGATGGCACTCACCAACAACAGCTGTTCCTACAGGGTAGTAAAGGAGTATGGTGATGCAGTAGGTTAAGCGTTGGTCTGCTAGCCACAAGGTCGGAAGTTCAAACCCCTCAGCCTCTCTGCAGGAGAAAGGTGAGGCTGTCTGCTCTCGCATAAAGGTTTACAGTGGTTCTCAAAATGTGACCCCTGGCCAGCAACATCAGCAGAACAGGGAAGCTTGTTAAAAAGACCCTTTCTGGGGTCCCCCTCTACCCCGATGGACTCAGAAACTCTGGGGATGTGAATCAACAAGAACATAACTTTTACGGAGCCTTCTGGACAATAATGATGCACTAAGAATGACTGGTACAGGGCAAGCCCAGGATCTCACATTTCTGTCATGTTGGCATTCAATACTCAATGTGTAAAATGTTTTAAAAAGAAAGCAGAAAGGGAAGCCCTGAGCTCTTCGCTGATGTCCATCACTGCATGTCCATTTGGTTGTCAGCAACAGAAATCTACTCTGGGTAAATTAAACATAGATTTAATCTTTCTTTCTTTGTTCTACTGGAAATAAAAAAATAATAAGAGTTAGTGTTTTTAATTGTATATGCCAGATACTGTCTTAGGTGTTGGCCCATGAGTAGAAACCGAAAACTGACCCTTTCTCTGACCTCCAGAGCCATGCTGTTATTGTTATTAAGTGCTGTCGAGTCGACCCTGTATAGGGTTTCTTAGGAGCGACTGGTGAGCTTGAACCGTCAACCTTGAGATTTAAACCGACTTAGCAGTCCAGTGCATCAACCCACAGGACTATACCAGGCATTAACCAAAAACCTGGAGATATAATTGAAAATGGGTAACTCTGAGAAGTGCCAAAAATGAGAGAGCCAGGTATTATACAAGGGCATATGTGGGGTGTTTATTTGCTCAATGCAAGTGTATGGAACGGGGGAAACTGGATTTGTTAGAATTCTTCTGGAAAAGCTTAGAAGAGCAAAGAAGACTTGAGACCAGGGATGGAGGAAGGGCCCTAAGCCACCCTGAGAACTTCAGTAGAAGGCTGGTGGGCTGTATCCTGAGCCCTGCCTTGTTGTTGTTGTTGTTGTTAAGTGCCGTCGAGTCGGTTCCGACCCATGAACAGGGTTTCCGAGGCTGTAAATCTTTACAGGAGCAGAAAGCCTCATCTTTCTCCCGCGGAGCAACTGGTAGTTTCGAACTGCTGACCTTGCGGTTCGCAGCCCGATTCATACCCACTACACTTCTTGAGCCCTGCCTTAAAAGTGCTTAATTATCCAAATTGTTTTTCTCAAAGTCCCCCATTCAAGTGCCAAATTCTGGATAGGAAGAAACTGTTTGACTCAACTTGAGCAAGGTATTGTATACCTGTGGCTCAGTCAGCTACAGCCAGGTAGGTTGGGGACTCCTGCTTCTTGGAGTCCTGCTCCAAGAGTGAGACTGTAGATTACAGCAACACCGCAACTAAACTCATAGGGACCCTGTAAAGGGTTTCCACGGAGTCATCCTTGGGACCTGTGGATGATCACAAACTGCTCACACCACCCACAGACCTTAATCTACAGACTGCACTATTTTCAGGAGCTGGCAGGAGTATTTTCCAGCAAATCCCAGACATCATCTCATTCCAGCCCTCTCATATGCCCACCTAACAAAGAAGGGAATTTTTGGGGGGTGGGGGGGAACCTTTAATCACGATGCTCTTATTACTCAAGCAAAGTCAACTATAACTCCTGGGGATCATCCACTATGCAATCCAGGGCTAAACATCCTGGTAAATCTCAAAGGCATCGTTTTGCAATTTACTCATGCAAATCAGGATCCAAAGTTGTATGTCCTTTGAATCTCTTTGATTCTAATGATTTCTCCACCCCTTCCCTCAACCCTCCTCCCCACCATTTCCCACACCAATGATGTGTCCCTCTTTTTACAGATGGGAAACAGAGGCAGCACTTAAAGGGGCAAAGCCAGGACTTGAACCCACTTGGGTTCATTCCTGCTCTCAGGCCAAGCAGCAAGACACCTTCCTCTCTCATGTACCCTCTTCTATTTTTGAACCAGCAGAGAAGTTAGCAAGAACAGGCCTCCTCAAGCGCTGTGAGTTCTCAGGATATAATTCACTTTAATCTTTTAAGCATTTGACAGTATTTGCTCGAAAGAAGGAGCAACAAGTACATAATTATTGCACTAATTAAGCTGCCAAAAACACAAGCATGCAGCAAGAGCACCTTTGAAACGGGAGCCCGCGATGCATTAGCATCTGCTGTAAGCTTATTAATCACCTAACAGGCAATTAGCAAGCTGTTACTGTTTGAGGCTGCTATGTAAATAAATTCTTGGGTTAATTTCTTCCTCTGATAATAAAGAAAACATTATGAAAATTAGCTAAGCGACAATGTAAATGATCTTCACTGTTAATTATATGAGGGCGTTACATATGCAAGGACCCCAGCGCTGATAAGGGCCCAGCTCCCTCCCTCCCCATCGATCACCCTCAGCCCCCACTAGGCTCTGCTGCTTTAAAAATAAAAGTGTTGACACAGGTAATGGGGAGGGGAGCTTTGGGGACTGGAGTCACAGCTGTTAGCTTGCAGCTTGCCCAGAGCAACTGCCAGCCCTGCAAATGAGAGACTGGGGGCTCTCTTCTGAGCCTCAAGTAGCCAGGGACTGGTCCTGTGACCCCCACCCCTGGTGAGAGGGGAGCAGACACAACAGAAGACCAGGCCTGGGGTCTGACCCAACCCATGACTGCCTGTTCCCAGAGACCTTACTTCAGCAGTGAATTAAAGACCCGGGGTTTGTGTCATCTTCACCACTGGGCAATTCCCAGGTATGACTGTGGGCTTCTGCTAGGCAGGGGCCACCTGGTTTAGCCATCTACAGTTCAAATCCTGCCTCTACCACTGAGTGGTCATGTGACCTTGGATTAACTACTCAACTTCCACCATCCTTAGTTCTTCCTCTGCAGCATGGAGATGCCAAGAGCCGTGCCTCTGTAGGCTTGCTGTGGGCAAAGGTCTAGGATAATCCCCATGAAGTCCTCACTGCACCCAACAATGTCACTGTCATTACCTCCATTCTGGACCATCCAGAGACACTGGCTGTGCGCCAAACCCTGCAGCATACGCCAGGGGCTCAAAGAGGAGAAGGCATGGATCTGCCAGCAGAGGCTAAGACAGCACATTGCTAAAATAGCCAGCAGAGCCAGCAGACAGGCTTGATGGGGGCCCATGATTACAGCAAAGGGAGAGTGAGGGAGGCAACCCCAGTGTCCAGCCTCTTAGAGGACATGATTCTGGAACATTGGTCCCGTGGGCATCATGGAATGGAGTCAGAGTGAGCTTTTGATTTTTGGAATCAGGACAAACCTTTGTCCTTCTTAGATCAATCTCTACTCTGAGCCTCTGTGTGCTCCCCACTCCATGGTGGAGATTGAGTCAGGGATGGGAAGCGCCTGGCACAAAGCCTGCTGCTGGGCAGATGCAGTATAAGACCTGCTCCGTAGGGGTTCCCAGGTTGTGGATCTTTATGGAAACAGACTGTCTCATCGGTCTCCCAAAGAGCAGCTGGTGGTTTTGAACTACCATCCTTTCGGTTCACATTCCAGTTCTGAACTTACTGTGCCACCAGCACCTGAAACAGGATGATCCTCATGGGGTCCCCTGGCTGTTGAAAGTTCTGTCGAATGCCAGCATCTTGTTTGGCCAGGTCCTGATGTTTAGTCCCTCACATCAGCATCTCCTAAGTGAGCTCCAATGAGGTAGCTGTGGGAGAAAAGGACTTGACGTCAAATTGATTGGGAAGCACTGGGTCAGGTAGGTTTCTTTACCACAGGACTATTGTTTTTTGAGTTTTAAATACTAATATACCCTCACGTGGCTCCATACCTTGTGGACTGTTAGCCACAAGGTGGTTGGTTCAAGCACACCAGCTGCTCCTATGCATGTTTGCTATGAGTCAAAACGGACTCGAAGTCATTTAACAACAAACAACAAACATCCTGGGTGGTGCAGAAGGTTAAGCGATTGACTACTCATTGAAAGATTGGCAGTTCGAATCCACCCAGAGGTGCTTCGGAAGACAGGCCTGGTGATCTGCTTGTTAAAGGTCATAGTCTTAAAAATCCTATGGACCAGTTATACTCTGAACACATGGGGTCATCATAAATCAGAATCAACGCAAAAGACAATTAACAACAACGACAACAACATGCCCCCATCACAGACAAAGTACTAATTTCTTCCACGTGAGTGTTATGGTTAGGTGCCATTGAATCAGTGCTGACTTGTATGCACGACAGAAGGAAACACTGCCTGGTCCTGTGCCATCCTCACAATTGTTACATTTGAGCCCATTGCTACTTCCAGTGTGCCAATCCATCTCATTGGGGGTCTTCCGTACACAATCAGTAATGATGCCAGCAGGCCATTTTTGAAATGGGAAAAAGTGTACGTTTCCTGAAGACACACATGTACTATGACCCAGCATTCCCAACCCTTGAGAGATTCTCTAGAAACGCTTGAAGTGAGCCCAAGGAAATACAGACTAGAAAATTTCCAACAATGACACACACACACAAATAAACAATAACATTTTTTTTAAAGTTTTTTATTGTGAATTGAGTGATAGTTTACATGGGAGAGCATCAGCTTTACATTCATCCTATTGTATTTCGTTTCATTGCAATGATTACAATCCCCTCCATGCCTCATCAGTCAACAGTATTTGCTTCCATTCCCTCTGTTTTATTTTTGGATGTACACCAAAGCACTCAGGAATATATAACCATTCAAACAACTAAAGGGTACAACCTGCAGGCCAGACCCCCAGCCATCAGCACACAGTCCCTCTCCCTCTCTGGGTCTACAGTCCCCAGCCATTCCCTCTCTCCATGTCATTGTCTCTGCCTCCATCTCTGCTGTCCCTGCTTCACTGGGTAGGGTCCTGCACTCTTCTCTTTTCCCTGGATGATCCCGGGTCCTCCGCTCCTGGACTGAAAAGTCAGTCACTCCTCTCCTTTTGTAAACGACAACATTTTAAATAACAAAATGTGATGTAATGGGAAAAAAGACATTGGGCAGGGAGGTGGCTCATGAGGTCATCAACAAGAGAAACAGTAAACAACTTGTGGTGTATTCATACAATGACAGATTTTATAGCAGAGAAAATCGGAATCGCTATTAGAAGCAAGATGGATGGATTTCAAAAGCAACATTAAGGAGTTCAAAACTTGTTGAGTGAAATAAAATCAGTTGCAGAATTACATATACGGTTCACAATACTATTTATATAAAAGTCCGAAAGCAAATCTACTTTACATACTTGTTGAGTAAAATAAAATCAGTTGTAACATGATATATTCAGGCACAATACCATTTGTGTAAAAGTCCTATAACGTATATAATTTAGGTACTTAATGAACTGTTTAAGCAGACATATATGCACATATATTTACATACTATATTTATAGGATGGGGTTTCAAAAGTTTTGTGGGAAAAATGAAATAGAAAGATAATGGAATTTTTCTATACACATTCATGTGTGTGGGGGAGTGTGTGAGCATATAAACTCAGATGTAAAGCAAGTGAATAATGAACACAAAGCTCAGAATTGCCATTAGGCTTGGTGGGAGAAGTGAAGATGAGAGAAATCATAGGAGATGAAAAGGCAGCATTTGCCCAGAACTAGGGCACAGGACACAGGAAGGACAGATGAATGGGAATAAGACTCACAGGGAGGAAGCGGGGACAGAGCAGTGTAATTGCATTACTGGGATTACAAAAGTCAACGTCATGACACAAAACATGTGTGAATTGTTGAGTGGAAAATCAGTTTGCTCAGTAAATTCTCATCTGCATCGCAATAGAACTTAAAACACACACACACACACACACCAAAAAAAAAAGCCATCCACAATGGTCTGTTTCTTAAACAGGGTGGTGAGTTGCTCACCGCTTTGATGGTGCATGGGCTAAATACTCAGCTGCTGACCTGGGAGGTGGGTGGTTTGAGGCCACCAGCCGATCCACTGGAGAAAGATGTGGCAGTTTCCTTGTTATTGTTGTTAAGTGCCATCGAGTCAGTTCAGACTCATAATGATCCTCTATAGCATACCTGAGGAATGGCTGGTAGATTGGAACTGCTGACCTAGCCTATATGACAATTAGAATATTGGGTTAACCAAAACTACAAATGTACATAAGTTTTGACCCTGCTGTTAGGGGTATTTAATCTCACCTATGAATTTGTTGAGTTGCAAAGTGATCTATTTCAATGCCAAGGATATTCAATGCCATTGGGGATCTTAATAGCAAAAGATTAGAACACCCTAAGTGTCCATTAATAGGGCTCTTGTTGAATTATGGTAAATCAATAGGATCAAGTGTTGGGCAGCCCTTTAAATGAATGAAGACATTAGGAAAGTTCTCTAAGATGCAGTGCTGTGTAAGAGGAAAGACACTTCCATTTGCATGTGTAGTATCTCGTCACATGTACATGTGAGGGCGCTTCATAAAGTTTGTGGAAAAAATGGAATTAAAAGGTAATAGAATTTTCTACAAACTTTTTGAAGCCGCCTAGCAGTTCAGACTCACCAGCCACTCCTCAGAAACCCTACCGTGGGTAGCTATGAGTCAGAACCGACTCGCTGGCACCTAACAACAACAACAAAGACAACAGAGTCTGTGCTCATCTGTGCAGGGAATCGCTGAAGGTTTCACAACAATACAGTGATGGCTTCTGATGGAGCGCCTAGGTGATGGGAACAGGAAAGGAGAGAAGACTTACTCTCTCTCCACTGTATGAACCTGTTGCTAAGGAGTCGATTCTGACTCAAAGAGACCCTTTAGGACAGAGGGCCCATTGGGTTTCCAAGGCTGTGCATCTTTATGGGGTAGAAAGCCACACCTTTCTCCTGAAGAGCAGCTGGTGGGTTTAAACTGCCAACCTTTTCTTTTCTTTTCTTTTTCATGGTGGGCATGGGAGAGGGCACTGACTACTGTGAGGAATAAGAATCCAGTAGGTAAAGGGACCAAGCAAGCAGGATCCCACTGACTCCATGATCCAGCAAAGGATCTGTGGTGCACACCTACCTTCCTGGGATCCCTCAGCAGAGAGATATAGTAGACCCCTCAATGAAGGTAGGTAAGGAGGGACTGCGAGTGATGGGCTGTAATTCCAACAGTCCCCAACCAGAGAGCAACAGTCAGTGTGAGGAGTGAGAGAAGGTTCAGCCAGGGCTAGGCTCAGTCTAGAGTCCAGTTCCTCTAGGTTTCTGGATGGCCTCAGTGTTCTTCCATAGAGACCCTACAGATTGAGGCCATGAGACTCCCTCTGACCCAGAGGACTCTAGAACACCCTGAATTAAGGAGCACAGACCTGTCAGTCCCCAAGTCTCAGCCACGCTGAGTCTCAGCCCCGAGGAGTCCACTGTTGTTATTGTCATGGTGGTGGTGTGCCCTCTTGTCGTTTCTCATTCACAGTAACCCAGCATAGAATTTCTGAGGCTGTGAATCTTTACGGGAGCAGAAAGCCTCATCTTTCTCCCATGGAACCAACCGCTGGTAGTTTTGAACTGCTGACATTGAAATTAACAGCCTGACTCATAACCATTATACTACCAGTGACCCTATATAGGGTTTCCAAGGAGCGACTGTTGAATTGAAACACTGACCTTGTGGTTTAAACCAACTTGTATGTTGTTGTTGTTAAGTGCTGTTGAATCATTTTGGACTCATAGCGACCCTGTATAGGGTTTCCAATGAGTGGCTGGTAAGTTTGAACTGCTGACCTTGCGGTCCAGTGCTTTATCCTGCAATGCCACACCAGGACTCCTGTATGTTTTTGTTGTTGTTAAGTGATATCAAGTTGGTGGCGACCCATAGCTATCCCTAAAGGGTTTCCTAGGAGCGGCTGGTGAGCTTGAACCACCAACCTTGCGATTCAAACCAACTTTGCAGCCCAGCGTATTAATCCACCAGCATCACACCAGGACTCCAAACTCCTGTATTGTTGTTGTTAAGTGCCGTCAAGTTGATTCTGACCCATAGCAACCCTGTATAGGGTTTCCAAGGAACAGCTGGTGAACTTGAACCACCAAACTTGCAGTTCAAATGGCTTTGCAGTCTGGCTCATTAGCCTATAGCACCATACCAGGACCCTGGACTCATATATGTTGTTGTTGTTGTTGTTGTTGTTATGCGCCTTGAAGTCAGTTCCTACTCATAGAGGCTTACAGAGTTCCCGAGGCTGTAAATCTTTACAGGAGCAGAAAGCCTTATCTTTCTCCTGCGGAACAGCTGGTAGTGTCTAACTGCTGACCTTGCGGTTCACAGCCTGATTTGTACACCACCAGAATTCCTTTCTCCATGAGTAGGAACCTGTCTTGCTTGTTGTTGTTGTTTTGCATCAGATCCCTCACTTCTTTTCCACCTTGCTGTCTCTTGTGACCACAGTCCATCCTCACCATCCACTCACACCTCTGCCCCTAACTTCTCCACCTGGCCATTCCTGCTGACATTACCAGGACAAGATCATGCCCAGTGTTCATGCCAGCCCATCGAGATGAGGAGAATCCACCTCCATGGAGCAAATCTGCAGTCAACATTAGATGGGACCAGACAGGTCATTTCTTCCCCTTTATCCCTGCAAGGGTCATCCTGAAGCAGAGTTTAACACAGCAGCTCAGGAAATAGTCCCTTGGGAGGGAGCAGTCAGCTGCATTGAGCTTGTGACTGCATAGACGCTTCCTCTTCAGTTACACTTCATCTTCCTCTCCTGATCCCTGGCATTGTTCTTCCCACAAAAGTCACAGCTCTGGTAGCATAGTGGTTACGAGTGGGGCTGCCAACCTCAAGGTCAGCAGTTCGAAACTACCAGCAGTTCCACAGAAGAAAGATGAGACATTCTGCTCCCGTAGATTTATAGCCTCGGAAACCCTGTGCAGAGTCACTATGAGTCAGAATTGACTCCACAGTACTTAACAACAACAACAAAAAAGTCACAGCACATAAGCTCTCCGGAGGCTTCAGGGCAGTGACCAATCCTTAGGTGCCTTTGGATTTTGTCCCATATATGCAAGTATATAGGTATGTTTCTAAATGCTACTATGGAGTCCTGGTGTGGCACTGTAGGATAAGCACTGGACCGCCAGGTCAGTTTGAGTCACAAGGTCAATGGTTCAAACTCACCAGCCGCTCTTCAGAAACCCTATGCAGGATCACTATGAGTCTGAATCCACTTGCTAGCAATTCACAACAACAACAAATGCTAAGAGGGAGATGTTGTCAGCTGCCAGCAAGTAGGTTCCAGGTCACGGTGCCTTCGTGTTGCCTGGCTCTGGTCATCGTCTTGGTGGTTGGTGGTGGTTATGTGCTGCTGAGTCAGTTCCGACTCATAGTGGCACTGTGGAATAATGCACTAGACCCAAAGGTCGGCTTGGACTGCAAAGTTGGCTGTTCAAACTTACCAGCCACTCCTTGGAAACCATAGAAAGGGTGGCTATGAGTCAGAACTGACTTGATGACACTTAACAACAACAACATAAGGTTTCAGAGACTGTAAATCTTTATGGGAGCAGAAAGCCTCCTCCTTCTGGTAGATTCGAACTGTTGACCTTGAGGTTGGCAATCCAATTCATAATTAACTATGCTACCATGACTCCTCTTTCATGATTGTCACTCATTCTAAGGCCATTGTTGTGCTACTGAATCAATCCCTCTTGTAGGATTGACTGAGACTCCACTTTACCTAACATGACGTCCTTCTCCAGTGACCAGTCCCTTCCTAATGACACATACAAAATAAACTATTTCAAATCTCAGACAACGTCCTATAATCCACAGGGTTTTCAGTGGGTAATTTCAGAAGCAGATCCCCAGGTCCTTCTTCCTAGTAGTCTGGTGACCCTGCTGGTATTTGAAATACTGATGGTATTGTTCCCAGCATCATAATGGCACACACAGTACAATGCACCGACAGATCAGTGGTTGAGATAGTGTACAGCGTACACACCCTCCCTGCACTTATTAGATAGTTTCTGGACCCCCTTGTTCAGGTCCTGCCTCTTAACTTCCTGGAATTCCATTGGACACAGTTGGCCAGTTGGCAAACCACTCCATCGCACCACATTGCTTTAAGTTGCAGGTCTACCGTCTAGGGCTACACCAAATTAGCCTGGGCCTTTATCCACAACACACAATCACAAACCCAACCATCACTGTCAACTCTGGCTCATGGTTACCCCATGTGTTTCAGGGTAGAACAGATCCATAGGATTTTCATGGCTGTGATCTTTTGGAAGAACAACTCCAGGTTTTTCTTCCAAGGTACTTCTAGACAGATTCAAACTGCCAAGCACTTAATTGTTTGCACAGCTCAGGGCCCTCCTTCTCCCATAACAACCGCTTTGTAAACTGAAGGTTCCCCTCTTGTCCCTTATCACTCTCCTCTTCCAGTTAAACATCTTCAGTTCCTTTCATAAGATCTCTAAAAGGCATCCAGATCCTTCCTGAGCCCAGCCTCTGTCCTCTCAATAGAATCCAAATGTGCTTTTAAATCTGTGACACCTAAAAGTAAACAAAAGTCTTTGAAAGTGGCGGACGAGCACACACAAAAGAGAGGTTGTCACTCTTGGGCTCTAGCCATGTTACCTCAGTTCAGGCAGTATCCGAGGCTGAACCATCCCTGTTAATGGCTGCATCTTGCTGCTGGGTTGTATTGATCTCGTGGTCAATAGATGCTCCCCAGGTCTTTTACACAAGCCCAGCTGCGAGCCAGCTTCTGCATCCTGTACTTAGGCAATTGATTTTCCTGAACCTGAAATGCAAGGCGTTGCACATCCCTGTTAAGCTCTATCCTGCTCGAATCAGCTGTTTGTCCAAGCCTGCCAAGATCACTGTGAACCTTACATCGATCAGCGCTGCCCACGGAGGTGGGGAACTCTGGCCTCAGACTGGCTTTGCACAAACCAACTGTGTGACTTTGAACAAGTTCTGCCATCTCCCCTGAGCCTGACCCTCTGAGAACACCAGGCATATCCACTCCCCACAGCCTCAGCTTTGTGATATGCCTGCCTTCTATGTCTGCAACCAAGGAATTGCAAATACCTGCATGTTGATGAGTTTCGGATGTGGGAAAGATCTTGAAGGCAGCCCCTCAGTGACCTTCCTCTAGGTCAAAATCGAATCATTCATCAACCCATTTTGGTTAGGTTTGTTCAATGAGCTATGAAACCACTAACTGATTTATGACCCAGCCTACATTTTGGTCTATCTTCTTTTTACTATTTTGTCTTTGCTACTGAATTGTCTCAGCCATTTGACAACACCCAGTACAGGGTCTGACCTGAAGTCTAAGCAGTGCGTATCGGTTTCGTTC
>NW_006408610.1:8893088-8918315 GCF_000296735.1 Chrysochloris asiatica | reverse complement strand
TCGTCATTTGTACCTGATTAACCATGTGACCCCACGTTGTTGTTGTGGACTCATAACAAAGCTATGCACAACAGGATGAAACATTACCTGGTCCTGTGCCATCCACACAATTGTTCTTTCTGTTCGAGTCCATTGTTGTTACCACTATCTGAATCCATCCCATTGGGGGGTCATCTCCCTCGTTTTTATTTTGCTGACCCTTCACTTTACCTAGCATGATGTTCTTCTCCAGGGACTGGTCTTTCCTGATCAAATGTCCAAAGTTTGTGAGATAAAATCTCACCATCTGCACTTCTAAGGAACATTCTGGCTGTACTTTCTCTAAGACAGTTGTTCTGGCAGTTGGTACTTCTCCAACACCATCAGTCAATGCATTGATTCTTCTCCATAACTTTGAGAAACGAACACAGCTTTTTGTGACAAAAAAGTGTTTCTCCAGCTGGCCACTAGGCTTGGGCAAAGTGGCCACCAGGTGGTCTCCAGGGAGCTGAACTCTGGAAAATGTTACTTTACTTTAAATGACCTTGGGCCAGGGAAAGAAATCACCTAACCTTAGTCTTGGGCTAGAAACTGGGTTTTCTGTCCATTCTCCATGCATCTAAATCCTAAACCCATTTGAAAGACCATTCTGAACAGCTCAGGAAATTTTTCTTCCAAGAACAGATTGAACGCAGATCCTGGAAGTGATAAAAATACTTTTAAAATAAAAATATAATGGAAAGTTATTCTCCAAACACACATATCTACTATTTGAAAAAAGATGATACTAATATGTCTGAAGAAGAGAAAGATAAAAGTGCTTGCCTTTACCTATGAACTGGACACAATCTCTCCCTGGGTTATAGGAAAGATTAAATGCAACAATCTCTGTGGTCTCCCTGGGAACGTGGTAGGTGCTTCATCTCTTACTCTCCCCTTTTTTTTTAGGCCAGGGATATTGGTTTCCATTTTTCAGGTGTTCGAGCTGAAGGGGGACCTTAAAGATCTGCTAATTAATTCTCTTTGTACAGGTGAGGCACTGGGTCTCAGAGGGATGCGAAGAAGACACAAGCCTGGCAGAACCACTGGTTAGCACCTCATGCTCTCCCCCCACCCCACCCCACCCCTAGAGACCTTTCACGTTCATAAGGGGGTAAAATTAGTTAGCACACATTGCAGATTCACTATGTGCTATAGAGGCTGTGACGCTCACTCCGCCCAATAACCCAGGGAGCCAGGTGTTACAGCAGAACCTTTGAGAACAGGAACTCAGCGGCATGGCCTTGTTTTTCCAGGTCTTGAAGGTTCACCGCTTTTGAAAGGGACAGGTTTATCACACTGCTGTCACTTGGGTTCGTGGGAAATATTTGAGTTTTCCTTTTCTGACAAGTTCCCACCTTTACACAGGCTCCAGGGCTCATACATTTTACTCAATTATTTCTCCATGTTTACAGACAGGGACATGGGTACAGAGAAGGTTATGCCTAAGGCTACACAGCTAGTAAGTGGCAGAGCTTCAAACCTCGAGGACTGCCCTCAATGCCTCGTCACTGTACTGCCTAAAGCTGCCGCTGTTTGGTTGGTTTTCTTTCGCTGTATTGCTGGGTGGTTCAGATCGCTCCATTAGGCTAATAGCTGGAGTGCAAACTATTTGTTCCTTAGGGTCTGTGAGCCTTTCAGGACTCAAAGGGCTGAAGCAATGACTAGCAGAGAGAGCATGACCTCTGGGGTCAAGGGGAAACTTTCCAGAACGCCCTTCTGAGTTCTCAGGCTGGTCTCCCAGGTTCTCGTCTTGGCCCTGCCAGCTGCTGTCCACACACTGTCCGTACTGTCCTTGTCAGCTACTGTGTCAGCAATGCTACTCCTCCACTCAACCGTCTTCAAAAGCTCCCCCTCATCCAGGGAATAAAAGTCACGCACCACACACATGCTTACTCCCTTCCAGCCCCATGGGCCTCCTTATGTCTCCTTAGACAGATGACATCACTAGCTGCTCAGAGTCTACGCACCTGCTGTTCCCTCGGCTAGGAATGCTCTTCTCCTGGTTTTAGTCAGGCTTCTCCACAAATGTCACCTCCAGATGAATCACGTGACTACATGTTGTTGTGGTGGTGGGCTCACAACAGAACGAAGCACTATCCAGTCTTGTGCCACCTTTACAATCATTGTTTTCTTTGAGCCATTGTTTTTGCCACTATCTTATTCCATCCCATTAGGGGTCTTCTCCCGCTTTGTCACTGAGCTCTCCCTCCCTCTTCCATCTGCTCGACCTGTCCCCAGCTTCTGCCTTGTTTCCCTTTGCAGTCCCTATCACACCCTGACTAGCAGGTGGACGCACCTTGAACTCATTGCTGTATCCCTGATGCCTCGTGCAGGGTTTGCTGCATAGTAGGTCAACAACTGACATTTTTGAGACAATGCGCTATTCCCCTACACCCCTGCACACTCAAGTAGCTACGAAAACAGTGACATTTCAGTCAGCTTATAACAGGAGTCCCAGTGTGGCGCTGTAGGACAAGCACTTGAATGCAAAGTCGGTTTGAACCTCAAGATCGGTGATTCAAAGTCACCTGCCGCTCTTCGGAAACCCTATACAGGGTTGTTATGAGTCAGACAGAACTGACAACATAGAGAGAGGGGGAATCCAGCAGTTCTCTCCCCTCCTCTTCCTTCTTCTTTTATTGAGGCAACGATCACACAACATAAAAGCAACCTTCTTAAAGTGAACAATTCATGGCATTTAGTACATTCACAATGCTGTGCAACCCTCACCTCTGTCAGGTTCTAGAACATTCTCATCGCCCCCAGAGGAAACCCCACACCCACTATGTAGTCACTCCCATGTCTCCCATCTCCCTAGTCCTGAGACACACTAGTCTGCTTTCTGTTTCTGTGGAATTGCCTATGTTAGATAGCTCCTGTCAATGGAATCAACAGCGTGTGGTCTCTTGTGTCTAGCTTCATTCTTTTTGAGCATCACCTACATTGTAGCAATTATTGATACTTCAGCCCTTTTTATGGCTGAATGATAGTCCTCAGTGGGACTTAATCAATGGGGAAGGCAATGGTCCACTTCCTAAAGCAGGGCTTTCCTTGAGGTTAGGCAGGTGGGTACAGAACACATGAAATGAATTCAAACAGAAATGGTCAGGAGGGAGGGAAGAGAGCACAGAGACAGCTCAATACATGCAGGAATGAGTAGACCCCGGCATTGTTCTTATTGTTGTTGTAAAGTGCCGTCAAGGACTCATAGCGACCCTGTAGAGGGTTTCTGAGGAGTGACTGGTGAGCTTGAACCTCCAACCTTACAGTTCAAGGTGACTTGCAGTCCAGTGCATTAGCCCACAGCGCCACACCCGGACTCCAGACTCCTGCATTAGACGGTATCCAAATGGCACGAGGACTCGGAATCCCAGACTGTGGTCTGTGCCCCTCTGTCAGCCCAATTTTCCCATCACTTCTTTGTACTCTTCAAACTGGTTTTTGGTCAAGCTGCCCAGTCCCAGGCCTGCTCACCTGGGAAGAATCTTTGGAGAGACCCTTTCTCTTTCACTGGGAACAGTCCTATGGGTGCCTGTCAGAGATGCTGTGCCACCCACAGTCGGAAGAGGTTGGAACAGGCCTGCCGTGGGATGGAGGCTGGACTTTCCAGGATAGTTTAATTAAATATAAGGAGTCTTGTTTCCTCTGGAGCTTAGAGAGCCAGTTTCCCACACCTGGGCCTGAGTTTCCGTCTGTCCAGGGAGCCTGACCAATTGAAATATTGACTCATGTCAGGTTGGAAGACTTCTGCTATCCCAGGTTTGTTTTCCTTGAAAGCTTTTAGAAATTACACATCCCCTTCCAACTCAAGCTGGCTTCCTGCTTCCATGTTTTGTTTTGAACACTGGTTTGGTAAGTGTTTCTCACAAAAACAATTCAGATTTCGGTTTGGTTCAAAGGCCAAAAACTGCAGGCAGTTAGCTCTGGTCTGGGGTGCATGGTTCAGACCAGTTTGAAGCTGTGGTTCAGAGAGGACAAAGCTAGCTCTTACAGAGGTAGATCAGACGCCAGGGCTGCCTCCTCCACCCAAGGCCCCCATGACTGGGATGGGCCTTGCCCGCCTGCTCTGCATTTAGACCAGCCTCCTCCTCAGCTCTAAAACCCCAGTGACTCTCCTGAGGGCAACATTCTTTGATTGATTTTGAAACTGTGACAGTAAAACAGTTAATAAAAACCCGATAGATCTCTACAGAGGAGCTTTCCACGTGGTACAGCCCCTACTGAAATGAGTGCTATTCATCACTGCTGGGACAGCCACCTGGCCCGCAGCACCTCACACCAAGGAGGAGTTGTGTAACCATTGCCAGGCTCCAGCATGGACCCCCCCTCCACCTCCCCTCTAACTGCCTGGAGCCTGGCCTCACTGTAGACAGAAACCAGAGACCCCTGCCTCCTATCCCAGCTCCCCACTGCTTCTCCAGTGCATCACTCTGGAACCTGCTGGGAATGCAGATTCAGAGACTCCCACCCTATTTGCTGACTCTGATGAGCTCTGTAGTGCTCTAGCAGGAAATGGCTCAGTGGTAGAGTCCCCACCACCCATGCAGGAAACTCAGGTTCCATTCTTGGTCAATAGTCCTGAAGAAGTGGGAGAGGTAGAGAAACAGTTGTTGAGAGTTCTAGAGTCAGAATGCCTGGGTTCAGGGCCCAAGTCAGTCTGTACTAGCTGTGTGGCCTTGGACAAGCCACCTCACATCTCTGTGATTATTTTGTTCCCTCCCCTGAAACCTGGTGGGTAAGATAAGATGTATCTTATGGAGTGCTGTGAGGGTTAAATCAGTTCTTATACATAAAGTTTTCAGGTCAGAATCCTGATACTCTCTCAGGGACAACAAAGGGTACTGTGAAGCCCTTGGCCATCACTCTTGGGACCTGCTCCAGTCTTCTGTAGATGGTCAGTGATCCTGTCCTTAGAGAAGAAAACCTAAGGCAGAGACTTGAGGGTGGGGGCATGGCTTCATCACTGCCTCCTTGCTTTGAATGAGTCCAGAATTCACTGGACCCAGTCCCAGTGGCTACCATGGAGAGTGGCTAGTCAGTCACCTTGGAAATAGGCAGGGACCCAACAGTAGTTCTTTTTGTTTTTAGTTTTTTAAACATTTTTTTTAACTTTTTATTGTGAAAGTTTACAGACAAGATCATCAGCTTTACAGTCAACAAATTATTTACTCATCTTGCTTCCTCCCTGAGGCTTCGGATTTCACAAATGAACAAAGCAAAAATATTTGATGCACACATACAAACAAAATATCTATATTCATTAAAATTTCCAAAGGATACCTTCTGCAAGCTAGTCTCCTGCCTGCAGGCAACACACAGCCTTTCTCAGTCCATGGACCTAGAGTCCGCAACTGCTCTGTCTTTCCAGGCCATCGCCTCTGCCACCGTCTCTCCTGCCGCTGCTTTTCTAGGTAGAGATCTCATGCTCCACTCATGCTCTTCCTTCTTGATGGTCCTGGGATCCTCTGTTCCTGAAATGAGAGCTTACCTACTCCCCGCTTTTAGTTACACATCTTCTAAAACTACAATTATGCCAATCACAATTAATCCCCAACAGCACTACTCTTTTTGTTTTTTGTATTGAAATGAAACTTACAGAAGATAAAATTAGTCATTTTAAAGTAAACAACCCAAGGACATTTAGTATACTCATAATGTTGTATAGCACCACTCATCTGTCAGTTTGCCAAACTGTGGTGGCTTGTGTGTTGCTGTGATTCTGGAAGCTATGCCATGGGTATTTTGAATACCAGCAGGTTTCAGATGAGCTTCCAAATGAAGACAGACTGGGAAGAAGGAGAGACGGACTATTTCTGAATATTTAGTCATTGAAAACCTTATGAAGAGCAGAGAAACACTGTCAAATAGTGCCAGAAGATGAGCCCCTCAGGTTGGAAGGCATTCCAAATGTGACTGGGGAAGAGGTGCCTCCTCAAGTAGAGTTGACCGTGATGACAAGAATGGAGTAAAGCCCATGGGACCTTCTTTGCTGATGGGACACAACTCAAAATGAAGAGAAACAGCTGTAAATATCCATTAATAATCGGAACATGGAATGCACAAAGTGTGAATCTAGGAAAAATGGAAATTGTAAGAATGAAATGGAATGCATAAACATTGATATTCTAGGCATTAGTGAGCTGAAATGGACTGGTATTGACCATTTTGAAACTGACAATCATATGGTTTACTATGCCGGGAATGACAAATTACAGAGGGATGACATCACATTCATCATCAAAAAGAACATATCAAGATATGTCTTGAAGTACAACGCTGTCTGTGATAGGATAACATCCATATGCCTACAAGAAAGAGCAGTTAATACCATGATTCAAATTTTTTCACCAACCACTAAAGTTAGTATTGATGAAATTGAAGAATTCTATCAACTTCTTCAGTTTGAAATTGATCAAACATGCAATCAAGATTTATTGATAATTACTGGTGATTGTAATGCAAAGGTTGGAAACAAAAAGGAAGGATCAATGGTTAAAAATTATGGCCTTGGTGATGGAAACAATACTGGAGATCACATGACAGAATTTTGCAAGACCAAAGATTTGTTCATTTCAAATACCTTTTTTAAACAACATAAAAGATGACTAGACACATAGATGTCACCAGACGGAACACACAGAAATCAAATTGACTACTTCTGTGGAAAGAGATGGTGGAAAAGCTCCATATCATCAGTCAAAACAAGGCCAGGGGCAGATTGTGGAACAGACCATCAATTGCTCATACGCAAATTCAGACTTAAGCTGAAGAAAATTAAAACAAGTCCATGAGAGCCAAAATATTACCTTGAATAAATTCCATCTGAATTTAGAGATCATCTGAAGAACAGATTTTATGCATTAGACACTAAAGACCAAAGACCAGAAGAGTTGTGGACTGACATCAAGAACATCAAACAAGAAGAAAGCAAAAGGTCATTAAGAAGACAAGAAAGAAGGAAAAGACCAAAATGGATATCAGAAGAGACTCTGAAACTTGCTCTCCAGCATCGAGATGCTAAAGCAAATGGAAGAAGTAAGGAGATACAAGAGCTGAACAGAAAATTTCAAAGGTCAGCTCAAGAAAACAAAGTGATATATAATGAAATGTGCAATGACCTGAAGTTGGAAAACCAAAAGGGAGTGCTCAGCATTTCTCAAGCTGAGGGAACTGAAGAAAAATTTCAAGCCTTGAGTTGCATTATTGAAGGATTCTATGGGAAAATTATTGAAGGATGCATAAAGCATCAAACTAAGATGAAAGGAATACACAGAGTCACTATACCAAAAGAAATGGTTTAGCCACGGAGGGCTAGAACTAAGAGTGAAGCATCCAGCTGATATGAAGTGAAGGGAGACACACAAAATGCCCAAACTTGCAGATAGTACCCATTTGACTTAGCTTTGATGGCTTGATGATCACTCCTCAACTAGAAGATTTTTAAAAATTGGATAAAGAAAACAAGTGTAAATTTCATGAACTTGGCCTATACTTACAGATGTAGTAGCTGTAAATGCCAACTGAGAGGGAAGGAGTTTTCAATCTATCCCCTTTGTACACAGGGTTGATTGGGACAGACAATTTAGACATTGACTTCCTAAAATGGGTTGGCTATAAAGGCACCAAGTGACTAGCTTATAAGTTTTCAAAAGGAAGTTTAATTTCAGAATACATGGGGAAGGTAGAATCTCCACTGAATAGTTTTCATCTTGTCTAGACAGGTCTGGTGAAAGGAAATGGGGATAAGCTTCTTATGATTCAATAGTGAGTAATTGTTATCATGAATAATTGCAATTGTCACAACTGTAAAGGTAGAAGTTTTTGTAACATAAAGGGGGTGTGTAGTTATTCTTACATATTAGGAACAGAGGAGCCTAAGACTATCAAGGGAGAAGTGCATGAGCAGAATGTGGAAACCTATCCAGAGAAGCAGGAATACCAGCAATGGAGGCAGAGATGAGGACAGGGAGACACAGAGCAGCTGAGGACTCTAGATTCATGGAAAGAGGAAGACTGTGTGATGGTGGCTAGGAGACCGGCTTGCAGAATGTGCCCTTTCATTATTTAAACTATTGCATATTCCTGAGTGTTTCTGTATACATCCCCCCTTGCACCAAAACAAAAGCAAAAAACAGGGAATAGAAGTAAATACTGTTAACTGATGATACTCAGAAGGGATTGTAATCACAGCAATGAAACAATGAGTGTAAAACCAGTGTTCTCCCATTTAACCATCATTCAATTCACAATAAAAACTTTAATTAAAAAAAAAAGAAATAGTTGATGTTCAACCATTTCAAGAGGTAGCAAAAGCCAATGATCCTGAAGAAATAATTCCAAGTTGCATTGAAAGCATTAACAAGGAAAAAGGCACCAGTAATTGATGGGAATACAAATTGAAATCTTTCAACAAAGTGATGCAGCACTAGAGGCACTCACTCATCTATGCCAAGAAATTTGGAAGACAACTATCTGGCCGACTGATTGGAAGAGATCCCTATTAGAATGTGGAAATTGTCAGACAATATTATTGATACCTCACATGAGTAAAGTTTTACTAAAGGTAATAAAAATGGCTGCAAACATACATTGACAGAGAACTTACAGAGGCTCAAGCCAGTTTCAGAAGAGGGCGTGGAACAAGGGCTATCACAGCTGATGTCAGATGGATCTTGGCTAAAAGAAGAGCATACCAGAAAGATGTTTACCTGTGCTTTGCTGACTATGCAATGACTTTTGATTGTGTGAATCATGGCAAACTATGGGCAGCATTGTGAAGTATGAGTATTCTGGAACACTTAATCGTGCTCATAAGGAACCTGTACATAGACCAAGAGGCGGTTGTTCAAACAGAACATGGGAACACTGAGTAGCTTCAAATTAGGAAAGGTGTGCAACAGAGTTGTATTCTCTCACCATACTTATTCAATCTGTATGCTGAGCAAATAATTAAAGAAGCTGGGTTATATGAAGAAAAATACAGCATCAGGATTGGAATAAGACTCATTAACAACCTGTGATATGCAGATGATGCAAACTTTCTTACTGAAAATGAAGAGGACTTAAAATACTTACTAATAAGATCATTAGTATGTGTTTCATACATTTGGTATGTGTTGCATCTCAGTGTCAAGAAAACAAAAATCCTCACCATTGGACAAATAAATAACATCCATACAAATGGAGAAAAGACTGAAGTTGTCAAATACTTCATTTTTCTCAGCTCAATCTTCAACACTCATGGAAGCAGCAGTGAAGAAATCAAATGATGTATTGCATTGGACAAATCTGCTGCATAAGAACTCTTTAAAGTGTTCAAGAGCAAAGATGTCAGCTTGAGGACTAAGGTGTATCTGACCCAAGCTGAAGTATTTTCAAAAACCTCATATGCATGCAAAAGTTGAACAGTGAATAAGGAAAACCGTAGAAGAATTGATGCATTTGAGTTATGGTTTTGGAGGAGAATATTGAAAGTACCATGGACTGCCAAAAGAACAAACCAATCTGTGTTGGAAGAAGTGCAGTCAGAGTGCTCCTTGGAAGCCGGAGTGGCCAGATTTCATCTCTCATACTTCTGACATATTATCAGGAGGGACCAGTCCCTGGAGAAGGATATCATGTTTTGTTGCAGACCGTGTAGAAGTTCGAGGCCCACTGGGCCCGAGTGTCGCAGGCCGCAAGTTCTGAGGAACAAATGAGGCCACTGGCAGTCAATAGCAAATTGTTTTTCATCTTAATATCCAGTTATGTTTTATTAATTGCAGACATGAAGCCCTTGATATCCACAGATTAAATGTGATATTTTCCTAAAGCCGAAGACTGTAAAAGTTGCAAGGTCAAACCTTTCTCCAAAGGATTAACTAAAAATATCTTAGCTACTTCACAGTTCTTTGTTCTACAGACAAAAAAAACCATCCTCCCTAATCCTTTTCCAGGTGCCGCCCATTCACCTGGGCATCTCACGTCCCGCCCATTCACCTGGGCGTCTCACGTCCTCCTGCAGACCTGGCTCAGGAAGCTAAAACAGCGGGACTCCGCCCAAGCTTTTGTCCTTACCTCTCACCTTTCCCCAACTGAGCTCAGGGGCTATAGATATGTTAATTGAGCCTGAGAAACCAAGTTGTGGGCCTGGGATTCGAACCAGCGAAGTACGATGTAAAGTTACCTGAATGTTTGGAAAATTACTGATGCTAGCTGTATCCTGTTTTAGTCCCTCCCAGCTTGGTGGGAAGCTCCTCCCCTAAATAAAAGAGAGGCCCATGCCCGCCCAGATGTGCATTACAGGTTGGAGGGCATGCAGTAAAGATTGCAGGGCAGTGAGTTCCTGCCTGCAGAGGCCACGATGTCTGTAGTTTCAAGTCTGCCCACCAGTGATGCATCCACCCTGGCTTTGGGGTGCCTCATTGCCCCCCTTCTTCTGTCTGTCTGTGTATTCTTTTGCTATCTCTATCGCCACCAGGTATCTCCTCCTCATGAACCGAACCCCTATGTCGAGGCCGGTCCCCGGCAATGTTTGATAAAGTGGAGGGTCAGAGAAAAAGAGGAAGACCCCCAATGAGATGGATTGGCACAGTGCCTGTAGTGATGGGCTCAGGCGTAGCAACAATTGTGAGGTTGGCCCAGTACCGGGCAGTTTTTGTTCTGTTGTACACAGGGTTGCTATGAGTAGGTACAGACTTGATGGCACCTAACAACAACAACAATTGCAACAATGTTGTACAGAATCACCTTTATCAGTAGAGTGAAAAAAATTTTTCATGAACCCCAAAGGATACCTTATACCAATTAAGCAGCTGCACCCCCATTTTCTCCCTCTACCCCATCCCTGGCAATCACTAATCTACTTCTAGTCTCTATGGACTTGCCTACTCTGGACCGTCCATATCAATGGAATCATGCAATGCGTGACCTACTGTGTCTGACGTCTCTCACTTAGCATCTTGCTTCCCAGGTTCATCCACATTGTAGCAAGGATCAATGCGTCCTTCTTTTTGTGGCTGAATAATATTCCCCAGCCTGGAAGGCAACAGCCCATTTCATCTTAAAGCAGGAGACAGCAGAGGACCGTCAATAAGCAAAAATGGAGACAAAGACAGAAAAGAGCAGAAAACAAAGTAACCAGCACACAAGAGTCTGGAGCTCCAGCCAGAGCAGGTAGGGCATCTGATCGAAGGTGACCTCTGCAGCCCATTAATTGGCCAAGCCATGTCTTAGCAAGAGACCAGCTTTGCAGAGTATGGTTGGAGAGATGCAAGTGTAGGTATCCACCCCTGCTCTGGACACCTAGAGGTGGTCACGCTGTCCCAGCCCTGACCCCAGGGAACAGGAGAGTGGCCAGCTGACTGCACTCACACAGAATGAGTTCTCAAAGGACTGGCCACAGTTTGGGGATAGCACTGAGTCTCAACTCACTGCCTCACCTTGGTTTTTTTCCCAGATGCTGGGAGTGGAGGAGGAGCCTAGGGTTCCGATTGGTCAAACCGGTCTCTCCTCTGGGCTCAGCAAATAACTCTGAGGGATTCTGACACCCAGCCAGTGACTCTGAGATCCACTGTCCCAGGACTGTCTCCAACAGTTCCAATGGCGGCTTTTCCTGAATTTGGGGGAGCAGGAGGTTCTGCTCTGCATAGCTGCAGGTCCTGGTGAGCATGCCCAGGAGTGCCAGACATCAGACAGAGTCAGCAGCAGGACTACAGGACTATGTTTACCCAGGTGGTTTATATATGAGGCTTCCTAGGAGGAGCTCTCATGAGGACTGGAATCCAGCCACACTCTGGTCACCAGATCTAAAGCAAGCTGCAATCTGCCCAGAGGAAGAGACCCTTTGCCTAACATGCACAGAGTCTTCCTGTGAGGCGGTGGGACCCTGGATTCCAGAGGAAGATGGATACAATGCTAATCTGGAGAAATGACCCCTGCCACTTGGCACTTTACAAAACACCTACCTCCTCCAAGCCAGGGCACACACTGCTGGAATCTGATTCACAGGTGTGTTTTTGTTTAGTCCCTTCAGGTTTATTTCTTTCCTTTAGTTTGATGCCTTCGAATGAAGGTGTGCCTCCTTGTAGACCATGGCCCCCACCTCTCCTTCCTCTCCTGTCCACTTGGGCCTGCAGGCCTGGATTCTGACTCTGACCAGATGCCCCACCTGCTCTGACGGGCAGCTCCAACCTCAGTGTGGTGATTCCAGCTGGGGCCCCTGGGAGAAGGCCTTTGGGAGGAGGCGCTGCAGAGAATAGAGGAAAGGAGCGGGGCCAGTGAATCAGAGGCAGGCAGGAGTCCAGATAGGCTCCTCACTGGGGAAGGAAACTGTTCCGAGGCCCGTGAGACTGTCAGGTGGGACCTGAAGGCCTTCAGATGTCTCCAATTGTGGAACCTGAGTCTCCCCTTCCCAATCTGTTCTCTCTGGCCCTCTGTCCACTCCACTGTGGTGATTCGCTATACAAATCCTCAAAACACAAAGCCCTGAGCAGCTGTTTTCCCAGATCTGAGCTAAAGAAGGGAGGTTGGACTCCACTCAGTACTAGGGCTGGAAGGACTGGCCTCGGTACAGAAGGAAAGCAGACTGCAGCTCCAGAAATCAAGCAAAGGGGAGCAGCATGGAGACCTCCAGGGGCTGGAGGAGGCACTGGGGCTGTGTACTGAGGGTCTTGTGCTACCTGAGCCTGACATCAGCAAATACTAGAGGACTTGGAGTGTCCACTCCAGGCCTTTGCCTCCCATCACAGCCTCACATCTGGTGTCTGATTCTACAGGCCTCATCTTATGTGGATGCAGGTCAGACCTGTGTGTGAACTGAGGTGAAGGTGATGCATTGTCTCTCCCCAGCAATCCTACTGTCTCTGAAAAGCAGAACCTGGTAGGAGTGGCAGAGCCTGGTGTTCACCAGATGGTTGTCACTGCTACCTGGACGCACATGTTTCTATTTTAGGTGTGATTTTATTTGTAGCATGCATTTGAAAAAGAAAACGAATACATCAAACAAGCGTTGCATGGATTTATTGGCTAGAATGGGGCTAAGTTAAAGAAGTTCATGGATCTAAAGAAATATGTGAGTAAACAGTACAGATGGCATATGGGTAATGCTAGAAATTGTAGTGGGATGCAAACAGCTAACATTTAGGAAACCCTACATTACTCCAGATCAGAGAGGATCTCTCCAACTTGATTGTGGGTTGTTTATTCTAATGCACGGTCCCTAATATCTCAGCCCAGAAGATAATGAAAAGACTTGGATTTAATACACACACCAGGGACATTCTGGGTCTCCATTTATACTGGGGCAGGGTTGCTGCATGCTTTGTCCCCAGAAATCCCACTCTTGTGATTCTCCTCTTTAAGGGGTACACTTGAGGAGGTCGGGTGACCTAGTGAGAAACCAGTTGCTTTGGAGAGGGTTCTGACTCATAATGACTTTAGAGGACACAGTAGACCTGTCTCATAAGGTTTCTGAAGCTCTGCATCTTCATGGAAATTGCCTGCATGTCTGAGCTTTCTCCTGAAGAGTGACAGGTGGTTGGAATTGCTCAGCTTTCTAGTAGTAGCCAAGTGCTTGACCAGTGTGCCACCAAACCCAAAAGAACAAACCAAGGCAGACCACTCCATCTTCTTCCCAAAGAGTGACTGGTAAGTTTAAAAGGCCAGCCTTTCCATCAGCACTCAATGTTTTTACCTCTGAGCCAGAGCTTTCAAATGAACACAGGCTTCAGAGACTTATACTCCTCTGGACATGTCCCTCCTTAAAAATCAAAAAGCCCAGAAAACAATTGTTACTGTAGAGCTGATTGTGGCCCAGGGGACCTCATGTGTGAGTAGAATTTCTCCATAGGGTGTGCTTGGATGCATTCTTGAAGGAAGCAGCTCACCAGGCCTTTCTTCCACTGTTCAGTTGGGTGAGCTTAAACTGATAACCTTTAGGTGAGTTACCAAATCCACACCCTTAGCTGTTGAGTCAATTCTGACTCCTAGCAGCCTTGTGGGACACAGAAAAGCAGCCTGTTAGGTTGTGAATCTTGACGGGAGCAGATTGCCACATCTTTTATTCATGTAGCAGCAGGTGGGATCAAACCACTGATCTTTCAGTTGGCAGCTAAATGCCTAACCATGGCGCCCCTAGAACCACTTTCAGTTAAGGTGGTGGTGGTGTGCCCTGGCATCAGTTCTGACTCATAGCCGCACTGTATAGGGTTTCTGAGGTTGTAACTTTTTTTTAAATGTTTTATTGTGAATTATGTGATAGTTTACATGGAAGAACATTAGCTTTACATTCATCCTATCATATATCATTTCATTGCCATGGTTATAATCTCTCCATGCATCATCAACCAACCAAAGGGTATATATACCCTACAAGCCTGCCCCCCAGTCGTCAGCACACAGCCCCTCTCCCTCTCTGGCTCTAAAGTCCCCAGCTGCTCCGTGTCTCCACATCATCGTCTCTGCCTCCATCTCAGGCATCACTGCTTCTCTGGGTAGGGTCCTGCTCTCGGCTCTTCTCCCTTGATGGTCCCAGGGATCTCTGCTCCTAGACTGGAAAGTTAATCACTCCCCTCCTTGCTATACAATGTCTACCTTTACATTTCCAACCCTCACAATCAGTCCTGATAACAATTATTCACTATTGTATCTGCAAATCTTCATGGGAGAAAAAAAGCCTCATCTTTCTCTCATAGAGAAGTTGGTGGATTTGAACTGCTGACCTTGCAATTAGCAGCCCAACTCATAACCCACTATGCTACCAGAGCTCCTTCCTTTCAGTTAGTTGTTGTTAAGTGCCATCGAGTCAGTTCCGATCCATAGCAATCCTGTACAGGGTGTCCAAAGGACAGCTGGTGAGCTTGAACCACTGACCTTGTGGTTCAAACTGACTTTGCAGTCCAGTGCATTAGCCCACAGTGCCACACCAAAGCTCAATAGCTGAGTGTAAACTATTTGTACTACCCAGAGACTTTTCCTTAAGATCCAAGAAACCCCACAACCAGCTGGAGGGCCTCCATCAAGACCTGTCCCCTCCTCCATCAGACAGGGACCAGATCTGAGCAGGGAATGAACGAGATGATGGATGGATTGCTGTGGAAAGTCAAAGGTATTTCAGGAAGAATTCTGACTTCACCACTTCCTACGGCTGCCTGGAGATCAGCCTCCTCTCTCCACACAGCAATCCCGGTGCTCTTTGGATTCCAGGGAGGGAAACCTCCGGAAAGGGGACAAATGAATGAGGAAACAGCCCCTAAAGCACTTCTCACAAGCTCAGCGCTGAAAAGGTAGACTGCCCACAATGCAATAGCTGGCTTTGTCAGGGAAATTGCTTTAGCCAGGCATCATTTTTTATGTGGCTGTTCAATAAAATAATTATTGATGGCCTCATCCATTTAAGTCACAATCAAAATAGCAGCCAAGACGGGGCAGCCCTACATTATATCACCAGAGCGAGAACTATTTTCTATCAATTCGCAAATACATTCACATTTAGGTGAAAAATTATGCCAGCCAGGATCAAATATATCAGAGGCAGGGAGCGAGGAGGGAGGAGGCTGAGGTTTGAGGGCTGAGGGCTTCTTCATTTTTCATCAGTGAAGCGGGTTGGAGACCACAAGGCAGTCCTCTGCCTGCAAGTGGACATCAGTGGTGGGGAGGGAAGTAACACCAGCCCCCAGTGGACACGGAAGAAGCTGACCCCATCCAGAAGGCAGGCAGGCAAAGGACAATGGCTCTTCCAAGGAAGGAACGATTAATATGTGTGAGTTCGACAGAAGATTCAGAACCCAATGGAACGTAGTTCCACTCTGACACACACGGGGTCATGACGAGTCAGAATTAGCTTGACACCAACTAGTTTTTGTTTTTTTTTAATGTGTCTGGAGTTCCTTGGTATTTCAAATAGATAATGTATTTGACTGCTAGCTGAAAGGTTAGAGGTCTGAGTCCACCCAGAACTCTGAAGTAGGTTTTCAGAAATAGATTGCCTGACACCTCATCAGAAAAGTCAGGCGATCTATTTCTGAAAACCCAATCATGGAATGCCCCATGGAGAGCGGTTCTATTTAGACACACATTGGGTTGCTATGAGTCAGAATTAATTCAGCTGGTAACTAACTGGTAGACAGCAATTCAACTCCTAGATATATACCCAAGAGAAATGAAATCTACACAAACACAAAGCCCTGCACACAACTTCCATAGCAGCATTGTTCATAATAGCTTAAAAGTATGAAAGTATGGATAAACATAATTCAGTGATCAATCCAATATATCAATACAGTAGATCAGTAGACTATTATAAAACTTAACAGCATAAAAGGATTGAAGTACAACCTTTTACGTGACATAACCTGGATGAACTCATTAGAACCTTGGCTGTTGTCATTTGTTAAGTGCTGTTGAGTTGGCTCTGATTCTTAGCAACCCTGTATAGGATTTCCAAGGAGTGGCTAGTGGGTTTGAAATGCCAACCTTGCTAGAACCCTTAGAATAACATTTATTCTCAGTAAAAGACGCCAATCACAAAAGACCAACATGTTGTAGTTCTAGGAAATGTCCAGAAGAGGCAAATCTATAGAGACAGAAAGTAAAATGTGGTTTCAGGGACAGTGAGGGGGAGGGTAGTGAAAATGTTCTAAAATGGATTCTGGTGATAGCTGCAAGATTTTGTGAATATATTACAATCCATTGAATTGTTCCCTTTAAGTGAGTCAATTGCAAGATATATGAATTATGTCTCAGTAAAACTTTTTAAAACATTACCACTACCTGCATTGTTCACCCCTCCTGATGGAAGCCTTTAACCTGCCCTTTCACGCTTGCCCACAGCATCTGTTACCTAGTGCCTTCGTTCTCTGGAGTTGCTGTGGATGGCCTTAACAACCAGAAATTTATCTTCTCACAGGTTAGGAGACTAGAAGTCTGAATCCAGGGAAAAGCCCTTGTTTCCGCTTCTATAGACTCAGCATTCCTTGGAGACAACATGTATGTCCTGGCATCAATCTTCACCCAGGTCGAGAAGCTTCTTAGTACCAGGACTCCAGGTCCAAAGGACACACTCCTGGCTCCTCTTTGTTGGTGGCAGTGGGTCCCTGTGAGCTCTGCTCACTTCTCTCTCCTATTATATCTCAAAAGAGATTGACTCAAAATACAGCCTAATCCTAGAGAGTGCACCTGACCTCATTAACATCGTGTGAGGGTGAGTCAAAAAGTATCCGCACTCTGGCTATCTTAAACATTGAGCGTGCACGTGAAATGATTCTATTGACTAGATAAGTGACAGTGGATTATGTGGCAAATCATTTGAAAATCAGCCATGGTGCTGCCTATGAAATAATTAATCCACAACAGACTTGGGTTTCAAAAAGTTTGTGCAAGATGCGTATCGCGACAACTCACGGAAGAGCATAAACGGAAGCATTTGGACATCTGCAAACAAAATTTGGACTGATACTCAAAGGAAGGTTAAAGTTTCTTTTTAAAAAAAAAATTGTTACTGGTGACACGAATGGATTCGTCACTACGAGCCTGAGAGTAAACGGCAGAGTATGGAATGGTAACATTCTCAATCGCTGACCACAAAAATAATTCAAAAGTCAATTACCAGCTGGAAAATTAATGCTTACATTTTCTGAAATTCTCAAGGGCTAGTATTGGAACACTATCAGATTCAACAATCAACAGTGCTCATTACAGTGAGATGCTCACTGAAGAGCTAAAGCCTAAATCTGGAATTAAACACAGAGGACTGCTATCCAAGGGCATTGTGATCTTGCATGACAATGCTCGTCCCCCCCACCTCTGCCCACACTGTTGACACTCTGAAAAACTTATTTGAGTTGTTAAAGCATCCCCTATAGTCCTGATCTTGCTCCATCGGACTTTCACTTCTTTGGCCCCCTAAAAGCAGCCCTTCGAGGACAAAGATTCTCCTTTGATGAAGAAGTGAAGACAGTGGTACATTCGTGGCTCACAGCTTAACCTAAAATGCTTTTTAATAAGGAAATACGAAAGCTTGTTGACAAATGGACAAAGTGGGTATTGAAAAGCAATTTTATGTGGACATAGAACCTTAACTACCACACCTAATTAATTTCCCAGCTTCTCTCAGGTGCAGCTGTGTCTGACACCTCACCCACTCCATCCCCTCCAGAAAGCTTCCTACACCTGGAGCCATAGGAGGAAAACAGCTATTCCAGAGTCCTCCAAATCAACAGCACTCCCCTCCCCTGCAGATCTCCTCCCATAGAGCAGCTGGTGGATTTGAACCAACAATCTGTCAGCTAGCAGTTGAACACTAACTGCACTACCAGTGTTCTATGATTATATATAGGATTCATCAAATAAAATACAGTACTGCCTGCAATAGACCACTATGCAGCTGTTAACAAAAAGAGGTAGCTCTAAACATCTGGATATGCAGAGAAGCTGCACCACCACTGATGAAGACAGAGATAAGGGCATGGAGAGAGAGCAGCTGAGGACTTTAGACTCATGGAAAGAGAAGGGCTGTGTGCTGGTAGCCAGGTGCTGGTGGCTAGGGGGCAGCCTTGCAGAATGTGTCCTTTGGTTGTCGAAATGATTATATATTCCAGAGTCCTTTTGTGTACATCCTCTCCACCCCCCAAAAAACAGAGGGAATAGAAGCAAATACTGTTGAATGATGATACACATCATTGTAATCATTGCAATGAAATGATGGGTGTAAAACTGATGTTCCCCCATGTAAGCTATCACTCAATTCACAACATTTTTTTTTTTTTTTTTCAAAAAAAATGGATGCACAAGTACAGAAATCAACAAACAGAGAAATATATGAGTCCTGGTGTGGCTCTGTAGGATAAGCACTGGACTGGAAACCACAAGGTCGACAGTTCAAATCCACCAACTGCTCTTGGAAACCAATTACAGGGTTGCTATGAGTCCGAACTGACTTGAAGGCCCACAACAGCAACCAACAAAATAGAAATACATGCAGACATGTGAATAAATCAATTCTTAGTACAATGAGCATTGCATGATCCCATTAAATATTAGTAATAAAATACATGATGCACAGACAGCAATGGCAGCACTATTATGCTGACTTAATTTTCCCTAATAATCGACTGTTAATGAGGCTGCTGGGAAAAGAGAACCTGGACTGACAGCAAGGAGACTTCAACATTTCATTGTGTACCTTTCTAAGATGAATGCCTGATTCTTTAATGATGGGTTTATGTTTTCAATAATATGAATGGTGAAAGAGATCATCTGGGTGGTGGATTTAGATCATTTGTTTCCTTTCTTTTTGTGTTTCTTGATTAAACCACAATAAATTAACAATTATTCTTTTATAAAATAATCTCTAATTTCAGAGGTACCAGAAGTCCCAGGCTTACAGTGTTGCTCATTCCTGTTCCTTCATATGAAGACATTGAAGGCCTACGATCAAGTCCCTATTCTGCCCTGGTGACAGCAAAGGTCCTGCTTATCTGTAAATTAGAGCACATGGTGTCAGCCCTGACACTGTTGTTGTTGTGTGCCATCAAGTCGGTTCTGACTCATAGCAACCCTGTGTAAAATTTCCAAGAGCAGCTGGTCGGTTTGAACTGCCATCGTTTCGGTTAGCAGTCCAGGGCTTACCCCACAGTGCCACACGGGGCTCATACATTGGTGGGATCCCAATCATGATGAAAACGGGAGTTTTTACATTCCCTCCCTGTGCTCTGTTCTAGAAGCTTTAAGATGCCAAGCAACACTGCAGGGTCAAAGAAACCCTAGAGGTGAAGCTGTGCTGGGCACCCTCTACTTACATACTGTCCCATCCTGTCCTAGGGTCATTCAAGCAGTTGTGAAGTGTTTCCTGTGTGCCTGCAGAACTCTGGGCCCAGAGGGATGGCTGGAACAGAGAGACAGAGGCCTTGCCCTCACGGAGTTCTCAGACCAGGCCTACGTGTAATAACTCCAGGGCAGAGGTAAACTCAGCAAGGAAACAGATAATAAGAAGAGGTTCCTTTTAGTTGGAGGACCTGGAAAAGGTCCTTTGATGTCATGGTAGAAGAGGGTAGAATTTGAGGCTACAGAGAAGTAAGAAAGGATGTTCAAGATGGAGACAATAGCAGAAGAGGCTCGAATGGGCAGAGAGAGTAAGAGAGAAGGATGCCATCTTGGAAGTTCTCAGGGAGCAAGAAATGAAGTAGGTCCAAAGAAGCTTTGTCCAATACCCACCAGGAATCCAGACTGTTCTGTGCACCTCTCAGTGACTTATCGACAGAAACAGCACCTATGACAATTCATTTGCACTTGGTACATGACGTCTCACAGCTGGCGATGGAAACTGAGGTGCCCCCTGATACTCAGAGCCCTGTAATTCACCAAAAGCTCACCCAGATCCCTCATTATTGCCTCCTTTTGGGTAAAGTTCTGCCACTGGGACCAGAAGTTGGTGCCTTAAAGCTTACCCACTGGACAAGACTTCATCTATGAGTGAGGACTGCAGCAGTCTTCTCCTGGGAGGCACAGCCTCTAAACCAAGGTCCAGAAAGGGAAGGAACCCTGCCCAATGTCACAGTTCATCAGTGGATAAGCCAGGATGGCTCTAGTTCCTGCTTTCCTAACCCAGACTTCTCCTGGGATCATCATCCTAAAAGACAGCCCCACACCCAACACCACCTCTACCTTGGGGGCGCACTGGTTTAAATATTGGGCTGCTTAGCCCAGTTCAAACCCACCAGATTCTCCATGAAGAAAGATGAAGGAATCTTTGCTGCCACAAAGACTTAGAGCAATTAGACTCTACCCTAAAGGTTGCTATGAATCAGAATAGACTCTACAGATGTGGGTCTCATGGATAAAAGGTGACAGCCCCCACTGAAATGTAAGCAGGAAGACTGGAGTCAAGTGGGGAGCAGGAGCCTGCTGGTTTAATGATGGATGCTTACCACTGTAGAGTCTGGCTCTTTCCCACCCATTACCACTGTAGAGTCAGAGCACTTTCCCACCCATTAGCTCATGCCTTTAGGAAGTGGGGCAAATGCCAGCTCAGGTTGGGACAGACAGTGCGGGTGTCAGGTGAACACCTAAGCCCAACAAGTGCAGAGGTGACAGGGAGCAGCCCCAGGGGCCAAGTAACATTTGGACCCAAGGTTGATGGGTCAGCATAAATGCCCCAAACTTGTGCAGGTGAATTGAGATAGGAATGCTTTGAAGTGAAATGTCAGGTTAAGTGTCCAGCGGCAGCATCATGTGACCAGCTTCCCCCAAGCCACCTGGCATTCTAGGCCCAGGTCTCCACCTTTAAACACACCTACAGTCGGGGGAGCAGCCCTATCAACCAGGAGTACCCGATCCTAGATGCCCTCACTGCCCAGCATTCAGGTCACACCTAGTGACCTCAGGGAAGCAGGACATCAACACAGCGACTGAACAAACGCAGCATCCTGTGAGCAGCCCTGTGAGCTGAAGCTATAGAACCCGGCCACCTCCAGAAGGGAAGCCAGCCAGGTGCAGGAAGGTGAGTGTAGCTGTGTGTGTGTGTGTGTGTGTGTGTGTTCTCTGAACCTCAGGGCAGCCATGTGGAAGAGAGGTATGAGGACATTCTATCGGGAGAAGGGCAAAGGTGAGCCCCAGACAGCACCCATTCAAGGATGAGCCCCTTCAAACAGGCCTTGAAGGAGAGATAATTAGAGCTTTGGTTGGTGAATCTGTCCAGCGGAGTCCACAGTCTTTAATTTCCCCATCCAAGGAGGAGATGGGAAGGACCCGTGGGTGGGGATGGCCCATGATGGAGCTAGTGGTCCCTCTGCCCAGAGAGAGGGGAGGAAGGGAATCTCTCTTGTGCGCTGCACCAGTCCCGCCCATCCCTGCCTGTCAGGCTGCAGTACCACATCTGCCAGTTTAGGAAGTGGCTGGAGGTTTGACATTTGGGGCATCCCGTCCTTCAAGTGGGACTTGTCCCCTCATATGACCATGTAAGTTTACACACACACACACACATGCACATTCATTCATTCAGTCATTTATTCTAGAAATACTCATATTTATTATGCATGTATTTTGCCCCTGGGTGGGCAGAATAAACAGTTACTACTCTTGGCTGCTAACCAAAAGGTTGAGAGTTCAAGTCCTCCCATAGGCACCTCAGAAGAAAGGCCTGGTGATCTACTTTAGAAAAAGTCGACCTTGAGAACCCTACAGAGCACAGATCTACTGTGACACACAGGGGGCCACCGTGATTTACAATCAAGGAAAACTTGTTTTTAAAAAAAACTCCTGGTTATATTTTGCCCCAGGCTTTATTTCAGATTTGGGGGACAAGGCAGTGAAAAATAAATAAATAAACCAAAATAATTCCTTCCTTCATAGAACCTACATACTTGAGTGCTAATTAGAAAACACAGTTTGTGTTAGAGACAGTTTCTGTTCATTGACTGTCCACCCACTTAACTCCAGCCCACAGTCCACTCACACCCTCTATTCTTTCTACCCAGAACCCACTGGTCTTCAGAGCCCTGAAGGCCGTGGAGAGCCTGTTCCCACCTCACTCTTCACTCTCCCCTCCCCTTGTTTTACCTCCCTTTCCAGTTCTTAGCACCACACCCATACCACTTCCAGATCATTCTCCAGGCCTTCCCCTCTCTCAGCAATGGGGAGCAGAACCACAGGGAACCCAGGGAAACAGGAGTTGAGCTGAGCTGACCAGCAGGGTTCACATCTGTCCTGGAACTCTGTCCCCTGCTGGCTAGGATGAAGGCTGACCCCACCTGTGAAGCCACACAACCGGTTTTCTTATGTGTGCACAATCCTATCAGCCATCTTTCAGTGAGAACACCCTTCAGGCTCTGGGCTAAGTCCCTCATTTAACCATCATACATTGTGTACCATTACTGTAACTTCATTTCCCTCCTGAGGACACAGGGCATGATGGGGTTTCCCAAGGTCACAGGAGAAGAAAGTAGCAAGGTCAGGATTAGAACCTGCCTCTGGCTCATGTTTTTTTTTACTGTCTCGGCTGTCTTTCCTGAGTCCTTTCTCCCAGATCTTCCTGCATTGAAACTTCTTCTGTGATGACCAAGAAAGTGCATTAAATTTGTCACTAATAACAACTTAAGATGCTCCCCTTCCCAGGACTGTTTGCTTTTCATCTGTAGGTAATCTCTCACTTGGGATCTCTTTGAGTGTGGATCTATAAGGATAAGCACTGGATCGAAAGTTTGGTTTGAACCACAAGGTCAGTGGTTCAAACTCATCAGCAGCAACTTGGAAACTCTGTACAGAGTCACTATGAGTTGGAACCGACTGCAAGGCACTTAACAATAACAACAGACTTACAATTTTCTGTTTGTTTTTGTTTTTTTGAAATTATATCTTATTCTTAGTAATATGTAGAACATGCAAAGGTGCAGAAATTCTCTGATGTTATCATTCAAAACAAAGATGCCACTTTGAAGACTAAGGTGTGCCAAGCTGTGATGTTTTCAGTCACCTCAAATGCAGCCAATGGATAAGGAAGACTGGAGAATTGTTGTCTCTGCATTACAGTCTTGGTGAGGAATATTAAATACACCCTGAAGTTCTAGAAGAATGAACAAATCTGTCAGGAGATAAGCACAGCCAGGTTCTCCTCAGGAGCCAGGATGGCGAGACTGTTTCTTGCACTTCAGGCATGTTATCAGGAGGGACCAAGTGAGGGTCAGCAAAAAGAAGAAAGCCCTCCACGAGATGGATTGACACAGTGGCTGCAGCAGCGGGCTCAAGTTCAGCAACGATTGAGGACGGCGCAGGACCAGGCAGTGTTTCATTCTATTATACATCGGGTTACTATGAGTCAAAACTGACTCAGAGGAACCCAACAACAACATTCTTATGCCAAACCTCCAAAACAAAGATCTATAAAGATCCTATAATAAAAGGCAATAATAATGAAACCTTAAGAAAAAGATACATAAGTATTCATCTTACATCAGAACTGACTTAGGACAGAATCATCAGAATGGAACCCATGGTAAGCTGGGGACTTCCTCAACTCCAAATAACAAATGTCTTTCTCTAGGATGTGTCTGTAATGGGTGGGATTGCAGCCAGATAGGGCACAAAGCAGCTCATTTTTATTTGTGAGCAGGGTCACCTCAGGGGTCCCATAACTACCTCACATCTAAGCCTGACACCCTCTCCCTGCCAATGGTAAGCAATTAAACCCCTCAGTTCCCTTGTTCACTACTCACCTAGCATGACTCTGCGGCAAATGTTCTAGACCTATTCATTATCACAGGATAATTAGGGTGGGGAAATCCAGGCACAGATAAAATCAGCACCTCCCCCACGCTGCCCCCTCATCTCTCCCCATAGCTCCTGAAATCCTAGCCTGTGCTCTGTTCCCTGTCATCTCCCCACCAGAGCCACCCAGGCCGGTGCCAAAATGCCCAGAGGGAGGCTGGGTTGTGCCTGGGCCTGCAGAGGCCTCAACGGGCATGCGGAGATTCCCACTAGAAAGCCTGCTCCCGCCTACCCCAGAACACCAAGACATCCTAATGAGAGCCAACTCCTGGCCCCCTCACCACCTCTCTCCCTGCCTCCTCCCAAGTCAGACTGCAGGAAACCCCCAGTGGAATGAGGTTTCTTAATCAGACACCCATGTACCTAAGAACAACTGGTGGTTTGCATGTTGTGATGCTGAAAGTTATGCCACTGGCATTTCAAATTATAGCAAGGTCATCTATGATGGGCAGGTTTCAGTAGGGCTGCCTAGTGAGCAGAGATTAGAAAGAAAGGAAAAGTGATCTACTTCTGTCCAACAAGCAGTGCTAACCCAGTGGAGCACAACAGGACACTGTTCAACTCGCTCGTTATGGTGCTACCAACAAGAGAGGTCATTCGCTGAGGGGGACATCATGTGGTGTGAAGTAGAGGGTCTGCAAGGGCGTGGCAGACCCTTGGTGACAAGGTACAACAGCCACAATGGACTTGAGTAAGCTGATAATCATGAAGATGACAAAAGACCTGACCACATTTCATTCTGTTGTACCGTCACCATGAACCTCAGTCAACCAACCACAGCTGCCCATCACTCTGTCTGCCTGTTGAGTCCTAACTTCAGGACCTGAAACAGTCGAGAAGATTCTCTATACATACATATATATATATATATATATACATACATTATACACATACATATCCACATTATACATATCCACATCTACATTATACACATACATATCCACATTATACATATCCACATTATACATA
>NW_006408610.1:8863648-8892584 GCF_000296735.1 Chrysochloris asiatica | reverse complement strand
CCACATTATACATATCCACATCTACATTATACACATACATAGCTACATCACACATATACATATCTACATTAGACACATACATATCTACTTTATACATATACATATCTACTTTATATGTAGACATATCTGGATTATATATATGCATACCTACATTATACATACACATATCTGCATTATACATATACATACCTACGTTATACATATACACATCTACATTATACATATACATATCTACGTTATACACATACATATCTACATTGTTGTTGTTATGTGCTGTGGAGTCGGTTCCGACTCATAGCGACCCTGTACAGGTTTTCCGAGGCTGTAAATCTTTACAGGAACAGAAAGCCCCATCTTTCTCCCATGGAACAGCTGGTAGTTTCGAACTGCTGACCTTGCGGCTCACAGCCCAATTCGTAACCACTACGCTACCAGAGCTCCATATCTACATTATATGTATACATATCGACATTATATGTATACATATCTACACCAGACATGTACATATCTACATTATGCAGATACATAGCTGTATTATACATATACATATCTACATTAATCTGCGAAGAGGCACAGCTTACATCAGATCTCAAAGAGCCCTTAGTTGTTATTGTTAAGTACCGTTGAGTCAGTTCCGACTTATAGTGACCCTGTTTCTGAGGGGCAGCTGGTGAGTTTGAACTGCCGTCCTTGCAGTTGAAACCGATCTTGCGATCCAGTGCTTATCTTACAGCACCATATCAGGACTCCCAAATAGCCCTGGGGCCCTGCAAAAATGGGGCTTTGGGGCCGTGTCTGACCTCCTCTGACTTCACAAAAGGGTTTGGAGAATCAAACTCCACATCAGCCCAAAGCTGATTCCTATGAGGCTGAGGTCAGTGGTGCTTGGACCCTCCACTACTTTCACCATTCCTGACATCATCAGTTCCTTCCGCAACACTCTACTTCTCAGCTGTGTTTCATAACACAATGCAATGACCACACAGAACTCACTGACCCGACTCACGATTATGGGGTTTATTAGAGAAGTTAGCAGTTATAAATTGGGATCAAAAATGCTTAGGGCACAGTTCTGCCAGTCCGCTCAGTCTCTTCTCAGCCACGCCGACAGGCAGGCCTTTTTCTCAGCCCAAGACCTCTAGGTCTGGCCTCTGCCCTGCTCAGGTAGTGTTTGTTACCAAGCTCCTTGAAGTCTCCTGAGAAATGCCTAAAGGACGCTCCACTCCTCTAGAAGCCTCAGCCTGAAGGCACTTGGCTCTAGCTCTGTGGGTCAGCATACCTCACCTCCCAGTTAAGTGACTACAGGCACCCGCAAGCCTCCTTCTCAAAGTCCCTCAGCTTCACTTGCTCTGTGGGCTGGGAAGCCCACCGCTCTGTCGGGTGCTCTGGCCCTTGGCTGTGCTCTGTGGTATCACAGCTCTGTCTTCTGAGTCAAGGACATTCAACACTTAGGGATCCTGGGTTCCAAAGAACATGTTCTCTTCTTGGCTCTTCTTTTTCGTTTGTAGTGACATTCCCACATTTCTGCTTCTGAGATGGCTTATTTTAAACTCAGCAGGATGGCAAAATTGACCAATAGCCTCATTAAATATCCGAGTTTAACCCCTGTTAACGTTCATTCATAACGGAATCATATCATCCTATCAGCATCGTCTCCCACCTTCTCTAACCCAGATCCGTCAGTAAAACACAGTTGTTTGATGGGAATTACAAAGACTATGGGCAGAAGAGCCATCTGAAGTAATTCACTACATAGTGGGCCCCAAAAGAGTGTAAATCTCTGAACTAAGGAGTCACAGAGACCTCCTGAGGCAGACAAAACCCTCTGAACGCTGTGACTGTGCAAAGTCAGGGTCACTCAGTGGTCGGAGAGCCAGCGCTGCTCCTTATAACTCAATTACCTCAGTTTTCCTGTCTGAGAAATGGGATAACAACCATCTTGACCACAGACAGCTGTCATAAGGATCATAATAAGATAGAAACCAAACATACTCAGTGCTATTGCTGTTCTATAGTGATGGCTGATAAGTATTAGCCATTATTGATTATCGTCATTAGGGAAGATCACTGGGGCTCAGAGAGGCAAATTGGCTTGCCCAGGCTCACCCATAGAGCAGCCCTGAGAATGCCATCTGTTCATCAATGGGGAGCTTGCAGTTGCTGGATACTGGGGTGAAGGGGGCCAATCCAGAGAACAGACATGCCTGCTGTGGGGTCGGGGGCAGAGGAAAAGCCCAGGGTGCACTGCGGTGAGCTGGATTCTAATTCTGGCCCCACCCACCACCTGGGCATGCCCTCTCCCTCCTCTTTTAGAATTTCTAGGTCTCTGTTGATGACAGTTGGGGCAGCTCCTCTTTGGGAGGGAGGTACAGACAGATGGTCAGCACAGCTGTAAAAGTGTCTGGTCACTGAATGGGGTGGATTACAGTGACAAAACAAAAACCTAAACAACTCCCTGCCTTCAAGTGATTTTAAGTCACAGGAACCCTGTGAGGACAGGGTAGAAGCGCCACCCCCCGGGTTTCTAAGGCTACTAATCTCTACCAGAGCAGACAAGTTCATCTTTCTCTTCTGGACTGGCTGGTGGGTTTGAACTACCGGCCTTATGGTTAGTAGACCAATGTGTTTAATCCACTGCACCACCAGAGCTCCTGATTACAAAGACAGGTCAAAGCCATGGGTCTTTCCTTTTCCCACCATCCGCAATCGGGAGCTTCTGACCCATAGAAAGAGCACAGAAGCTCAAACATCCTGAGTCAAAAAAAAATGTTCCAAACAAAATGGCTGCCATGGAGCTGTGGGAGGCAACCGGATAAGAAGAGGAGGCCGGATGGTCACCTGCCCTGGCCTTCAAGCAACACCTCTAGGGGTAGGTGAGATGACCTTGAAGTTTCAGGTAGAGTGGAGGCGTGAGTCCTCATTCACCTACATGGAAAGGGTACAGAGTGTCTCCCCTCAGTATCCTCACCACCCACTCTATCCGCCTCCATACTCCAGGCCTGGGAAAGCCCTGAGGATGGCCCCTAGCAACCCAACCCCACTCTGGAAAGATAGTTCAGAACTTGTGAAACAGTCCCCAGTTTTGTTTCAGAAGGTTAGACACCAGGTTGTGGGATGGTGGGAACATCTGGGACTCAGGGACAGATAGGATTAGAAGCACTGGTCTTGTTCCCCAGGATGACCTTGTGGCACAAATATGGTGCTGCCAGCCCAAAGCACAACAGCCAAGCAAAGATCCTAGACCCCTCCAGATAGCAGAGGTATCACAAGCAGCTAGAGGGAGGCAGGAGGAGGGGAAGGAAGCAGGGAGGGAGAGAGAGGAGTAAAACAGGAAAGGAAGAAGGTTGCAAGGAAAGACCAGAAGTAGGAAGGGAGGAGAACAAACAAGACTCTCCAAGCTTCGTCATCCCTCCATCTTCCAGGCAAAATATTCTTTCTCTTAAAAAACAAAAAACAAAAACCTCCAAACTCCCCTTCTTTCTTCTCCTTTCCAAACAAGCGCTCTGTAACATTAAATGGCTGATCTGAAAATAACTCTTCTGTCCTTAGACAGGGGCAGGTTTAAGCTAAGATATTTTGAAAGCCACCCCCCAGGCGAGAAATTGTGCATAAGACACTAATTGTTGATGCCTCCCTAAGGAGATCACAGTGTACTGGGGAAGGCGGGAGGAAGGGCTGGCTGTCAGCACTCCATTCCTGGGGGACTCTACCTGGCTCTACACTGGAAAGACAGGCAAGCTTCCTCAGCTTAGTGTGGGGGAGACAAGACACAGGGCCACAGATGATCTTACATAACTGGAGCGGGACTGAACATTTTCAGAAAATTACCTCGTTACAAGCTCTGCCATAAAATCGCCTCACAAGTGAATTTCGTTTTTCTTCGCTCCGTGCCCAATCAATTAGCACATGAGTAATACCAAGCCCATTAGGACAAACCGATGCCGGGGGAGTTATGTCATCTGTTATAGAAATGATTGCTTAATATACCAGTTGGCTCCGAGGAGCTTTTAGCCACACACAGCCTTGCCATAATCAATAGCAACAGTCAAATGATGCTGCTTCCAATGCCAGCACTGCTGGGCAGAGCAGGAGACCTGGAGCCCAGGAGCCCAGCATGTGCCCAGACACTGAATAGGCCCCAAATGCCAGGGGCTCCCTCCCTTCTCCCCTCCCCTCTCCACGTTGCCCCCCTTCCTGGCTTCCAAGCAGATGGGAAACGACCTAATGGTGAGTAAGAGAAACCCAGAGAATTGCAGGGAGAAAGGAAAATGCAGGGAAATGAGGGGAGTTGTGGAAATTCAAATTCCCAGGAGGGAAAGGGAAGGGATGAAGCTTCTTTCTTCTCAGTATTTCCTAGCAACCACACAATGGCCTTTTACAGGGAGTATCTGGTGACTCTAATCACCACTAGACTTGGAGCGTAAGCATAAATGGAAGCTCTGGTGACACCATGGCTAATGCTCTCGGTTACTAATCCAAAGGTCAGCAGCCCCTCTGCGGAAGAAAGATGTGGCAGTCTGCTTCCATGAAGATTGATGCTGTTGTTATTGAGCCCATTGAGTTGGCTCCAGCCCATAGCAATCCTGTGCACAACCCTGCATACAACCCTATGGACAACAGAATGAAACACTGCCCTGGCCTGCACGATCCTCAAACTGCTGTTACGCTTGTTCCCAGGGTTGCTGTCACTGTGCCAGTCCATGTCATTGAGGGGTCTCCCTCTTTTTCTCTGATCCTCCACTTTACCAAGCATGAGGTCTTTCTCCAGGGACTGGTCCCTCCTGATGATATGTCCAAAGGTATGAGAGACAGAGTCTCGCCATCTTGGCCTGTAAGGAGCATTCTGGTTGTATTTCTAAGACAGTTTTGTTTGTTTTTCTGGCAGTCCATGCTACCTCTAATAGTCTTCTCCAACATCATAACTCAAATGCATCAATTCTTCTATGTTCTTCCTTACTCATTGTTCAAGTTCCACATACATATGAGGCTATTGAAAATACCATAAATATTACAGCCTCCGAAACCCTATGGGACAGTTCGGCTCTGACCTATAAGGCTGTAGCATTGGAATCGACTCAAAGGCATGGATTTAATGGGCAAGGTTAAAGCTAATGATGGAGCTAAGAATGGGGTGATAAAGGCATGAGTCGGGGCAGTGGATGGAGGTCAAGGAATCCTTAGATGGTGCAAAGGGAATCACCGAGAGGTTTCTCAGAGAAAGTCTTGTCTGTCTACTCCCCAGAACTCAGTCACTGGAAACCCTGTGAGGCAAACAAAGTTCTTCTCTGCTACACACAGGCTCACTCCATGACACACTGACACACCATGAGTCAGATGGCTACTGTTTACTGATCTGGTGTGTGTGTGTGCTCAGCCACACATTAGTTCACATGGCATAAACAAGGACACGTACCTATGTCTACAATTGTGCACATGCCTGTTGGGTGGAGCCAGCATAGAGACCTATGGGTATGTGTGTACACATGTCTGAGGACATGGGCATGCACATGACAGCGTATCTGTAGGCATGCATATGCGTTCCAATTGGCCAGCCTACCATGACAATTTGTTCAATCACAATTTTGGGTCAAGGAACCCAAAAGTAAAAGCTGGGAGCTCTTTCCTCATGATGATTAAGAAGGGATGCATTGGATCATGGCAGTCATCAATCTGCAGTCTGGCCTGGTGGAAAAGCATTGGCTTTAGGTCTAACCTCAGTTTCCACATAAAGGGGGAGGGATTTGCTATGGGATTTCTTACGCTTTCACACTCCATACCTAAGGTGCTGGGCCCTGGCTTTACTGGACGTGCAAACTAAGCCCTCACCTGAGCATTGTTGAAAGTAAAGTCATCCGACTTTGGGGCTGCTAATAGCTACATTGCCAGGGAGATATTTGGGGCCCTCTTGGTGCAGCCCTCTTACTAGCTAAGGGAGACAGTTAATCCCCAGGAAAAAGAACCAGGGTGAAGCTGCAGGCATTTAATGTCTTTAGGATTTTCCTGTTTTCTGGGACAGAATACCCGGAAAGGAAATGAAGTGGTTTCCTAAGTCTAACCAGGAGCAGGAAGGCCTTGGAAGAAGGAGCCTACACGCTATCAGCAGGGCAAGTATTAATAACAACAACTTCACTTTACTGGAGAAGGTCTTCCAAGTCAACTGGTGCTAAGGACTTTCTAACTCTGATTCCAACCTTCTGAGGAGCAGGTTGACATTTTCGTTTTACAGACAAGGCAATGGAAACTTATTGCTGTCCAGCCAATTCAATTCTGATTTATGGCCACCCTGTAGGAGAGTAGAACTGTCCCCTAGGGTGTCCATAGCTGTACATGTTTATGGGTGTCACATCCATCTCCCTCGGAATGGCTGGTGGGTTCAAACTGCCAATCTTTTCCATTAGCAATCCAAGCACTTAGCCACCTTGCCACGAGGGCTCCTGAAGGCAATTGAGGCTCTGAGTAGTTAGAGTTGTGGGTCTAAATCCACTGTCCTCAATTCTGGCTCATAGTGACCCGCTAGGACAGAGAGGAACTGCCCGCACAGGCTTTCCAAGACCGTACATCTCTGCCCAGGCAGACAGTCTCATCTAACTTTCGACCTTTCGGTTAGCAGCCTTGTGCTTAACCCATGGTGCCATCAGGGTTCCTTGATGTAATCCTACAGGTGGAATTTTGATCCCCCTTACCCTTATTTCTCATTAACAACCTGCGATATGCAGATGATTCAGCCTTGCTTGCTGAAAGTGAAGAGGACTTGAAATATTTACTGATGAAGATTAAAGAGCACAGCTTTCGGTATGGATTACATCTCAATGTCAAGAAAACAAAAATCCTCACCACTGGACCAATAAACAACATTCTTATCAATAGAGAAAAGATTGAAGTTATCAAGGACTACATCCTTCTTGGATCAACTATCAACACTCATGGAAGCAGCAGTCAAGAAATCAAACGACGTACTGCATTAGGCAAATTTGCTGCACAAGACCTTTTTAAAATGTTGATGAGCAAAGACGTCAGCTTGAGGACTAAGGTGCGCCTGACCCAAGCCATGGTATTTTCAATCACCTCATATGCATGTGAAAGCTGGTCAGTGAATAAGGAAGACCATAGAAGAATTGATGCTTTTGAGTTATGGTGTTGAAGGAGAATATTGAAAGTTCCATGGACTGCCAAAAGAACCAACAGATATGTGTTGGAAGTGCAGCCAGAGTGCTCCTTGGAGGCCAGGATGGCCAAACTTCATCTCTCATACTTCAGACATAGTGTCAGGAGGGACCAGTCCCTGGAGAAGAATATCATGTTTGCTAAGATGAAGGGTCAGAGAAAAAGAGGAAGACCCCCAATAAGATGGATTGGCCAAGTGGCAGCATCGATGGATTCAAATGTGGCAACTGTAGTGAGGTTGGCCCAGGATCGGGCAATGTTTCGTTCTGCTGTGCATAAGGTCACTATGAGTTGGTACCGACTCAATGACACCTAACAACAACAACAACAATTCTTACTTCTACAGTATGGCACTGTAGGATAAGCACTGGACTGCTAACCATAAGATTAGTGGTTCAAACTCACAAACTGCTCCTTGGAAACCCTATCCAGGTTGCTGTGATTTGGGACCAACTTGATAACAACAACTTCCACCCTCCAAGTTCTCTCCAGTCTAGTACCCTCACTTTCCCCTCTAACAGAGATGCCTGGAGGGTCTGTACTGTAATCTTTGGACTTGTGAATTCTGGGACGCCATCTACTCCTTCCGCTGAAAGAAGGAAGACATGTCTTACCTCCGGAGCCCCATTGGGTAGATTAGACAGGTGATGGAGCAAGATGCCTCACAGCTCTTGGAAGAGGATGGTTGCCTAATAAGTACAGGTTCTCCTGTCTCGTGCTGACCCACAATCCTTCTTCTTCCTTCGGGTTGTGATGAAGACAGAGGAAATGCAAACACTAGCTAACTTTCTGAGCATATGTTAGGCGCCGTGTATGAGTATGATTTCATTTAACCCTAAAAAACAAATCAACTCGTTGTTATATTGTTGTTAAGTGCCAGCTAGTTGGTTCCAACTCATAGCAAGGAGTGGACGGTGTGTTTGAACCATCAACCTTACTGTTAGCAGCCCAATGCCACCAGCACGCCTATGGAAACTCCTTAGTGGGATATCAAATGTTAAATGAATAGTTGTTGTTGTTGTTATTAAGTACCGTGGAGTCGGTTCCGACTTATAGTGACCCTGCACAGGGTTTCTGAGGCTGTAAATTTTTACAGGAGCAGAACGCCTCATCTTTCTCCAGCAGAACTGCTGGTAGTTTCGAACTGCTGACCTTGAGGTTGGCAGCCCGACTCCTAACCACTACACTACCAGAGCTCCTTTAAATGAATAGTAGTCACTATTATTTGTGTTGGTATTACTAGGGAATCATTTGAAGTATTTCCCAGAAAGGAACAAAGACGCTACTCGGACTGGGTGATCTCTTAGTTATAGGCTACAAGCCTGTGCTTCGTCATCAGACAAAATGAAACAGGACATGAGGAGGGTAACTCGGCAGCCACCTTCTGAAGAGATCTGGAAATGTGAACCTTGACGTGGAATATTGGTCTAGCATTCCCATAGCACTGATGTCACCAGGGCCTGTTTGACATCATTGCAGTGAAGACAATAGAAAACAGAATATCAGATGTTGCGGTAGCCAGCAGCCAAGATGGTCCCCAGCATCTTCTGGTATTTGTGCCTCATGCAATCCACACACACATTGAATAGACTGACTTCTTTCCCAGTAAAATGAATGGAAAAGGCAGAGTATGCCTTCCGAAGCTTGGTTATACAGGACATTGACACGTTCGCCTTGCTCACTGTGGAGAGACTCAGACTCCATGCCCTGAGAAAACTCAAGGAGAGGCCCAGGTGGCAAGGAACTGAGGCCTCCTGCCCACAGCCAGCTAGTGCAGTAGCAAAGCCTTCTTGGAAATGAATTCTTCACTCAGTCAAGCCCTTAAGTGATTGTAACACTGGCCAGCATCTTGACAAGAGAAGCTGAACCAAGACTACTCCCAAATAGCACTATGTTAGTAACTCATGAATGAGCCTTGCTGGCTCAGTGGGTTAAGCACTGACCTATAACGGAATGGTTGGCAATTCAAACCCACCAGCCACTCCAAGGGAGAAAGATGAGGCACTCTGCTTCCCTAAAGATTTATTGCTTCAGAAACCCCAAGGCGCAGTTGTGCCCTTCCTATATAGGGTCGCGATGAGTTGGAATCAACTAGAGAGCAGTGGGTTTGGGATTTTTGGTTTTAGTAACACACACACTGATCTCTTTTAAACAGAGAGTTCCAATATTTTTGGCTAAAGTACTAAATACACTACACATCCCTAAAGACAGTGTACACAGCATACATTCATTGCTGTAAGTCAGAAGTAACTTGAAGGCACACAACATTATACACTGCTGGGTCCCTCACACACAATCTCTCAGGAGTCCCACGTCACAGGAACTGTGTTAGATAATCAGTGTTTATTGTTGTTTCAAGTGGCAATGTTTCAGGGTGATTTGTTACACAGCAATGGACAATGAATACAGAGGTGGTCTCTGCTCTCCCTAGCCTGGTTTCTGGAGAGAGAACAGAGCTTGTTGCGATGGGTAGCATGAGGCAGTGTGAGGATGGAAAGTAGCCTATTAGACTATCAGGAGCTACTCTATGTGCCAGGCCCAGGGGACAGATAATACATGCTATTATTCCATCCCAAGGCCTCTGAGGCCATGGAGGAGAAATTATCCTGAAAAGCAGATCACACTCTCAGCCCACATGTAAGGGCTATCATTAGAAGACAGGAAAATGCCTGTCCTGGGCCTGAGAGCTTGACCCTTGACCCTGCCACATTTGATGGACATGAATGAATGCCAGCCAGTGAAGGTTTCATGTTTGCCTGGCACTGAGAGTCTCAAAAGCCCAGAGTCTTACCGGAAGGGTTACTTCACTGTGATTTTAAGAAGAGAGGAAAATGTGCTCCTTTGCTCTCCTAACAGGCTGGCTGCTCTCTGATTTTCACAGATAATGGGGCAGGAAATTGCCCGTGGTGAATGAGCGGGACCTGTTACCTGTGGGTGGAAATGGGTAATGAGAACTTAAACCCAGGCACATCCCCGGAACACATTAGGGAGTCAACTTGCAAAAATGATTAGGAAGGTTTTAATATCCACCGACTGGATGGGTACCCGTCTCCTGCAGCGACCTCAGACTCATTAACCTCACGGTCCTGCGTGGGCAATCAATCTCTTTGTGCTGGTGGAGACATCTTGAGGGGCCTACCAGAACCAAGAGATTTGAAATCATTCAGATCCTAGCTGGCTCCCCCTTCAGTGTAACACAGATAACCCTTCAGATCTTGCCTTAGCGAATAGCTCCAACCTCCATGCCCTACTGGGAAGTCCCAGGTATCTATCATTCATTGAGCCAGCTCTGATTCATAGCGCCCCCATGCGTGTCAGAGTAGAACTGTGTTCTGTGAGTTTTCAGCTGTGGATTTTTCAGAAACCTTTCTTCTGAGCCCCACTGGATGCATGTGAACATACAAGCTTTCAGTTACCAGGTGAATGCATTAATCCAGGGATTCCACCAGGATGGGAAGGCAAGGGGAAATGTCTAGATTTACCTTCTACTTCCTCGGATCCCGCTACAGTACAGGTGCTAGTATGAGGCAGGGTGGTCCAGGGAGAGGAGCCCCAAACCTACAGTCTGAGCCCTAGAGTCTGGGACTGGCTCAACCACCAGAGGTCATGTGGTCCAGTCCTATCTCTTTCCAGACCCTGTGTGTGGGAACAAGAGAATTCACCGACCCAGTTCACTTCTGGTTCTCTGCCACTCACCCCACCATGACCCACAGAGAGTGCTTCATGTGTTCCCAACCCAAACCAATCTTCTCCTCCCAGCCAGCACGTTTCTTCTGTGCTCATCACAACAATGCCTTCTCCATTGCATGTCTTCAACAAGTCCTATCATCTCACCTTTGAAGACACTTAACCCATCCCCATCCCTAGGCCTGCATGATATTAGGCATTTCCTCCTCTTTAGACAGCCAGACTCTGGCCTTTTCAGGCCCATAAATCTTTCCTTAGATCCTGCTTTCAGCACCTTATTCCTGTCTCTAAGGCTGGCAGAGGATTCACTCCGCGCTGGGGAAAACCAACAAGATTACCACAGAGCCACTTTCTACTCATGGCTCCCCCTTGTGTGTCAGAGTAGAACTGGGCTCCAAGGGGGTTTCAGAGGTGAATTATTCAGAAGTAGAATTTCTTCCAGGCATTTCTTCCAAAGTATCCCTGGGTGGACGCGGACCTTCAGCTGTTTGCTTAGTAACTGAGCATGTTAACCATTAGCATCACCCGGAGGTGCCTTCCATAAATGCCCCACACTGGCTTTCCCTCTCACCTCCGGCCCTACCCCCTCAGTCACAGTGCCCCCTCCTCCTGCCCATCTGACCCCATCCTCTCTCAGGCTCACATTCCTTCCAGTCCCTTGCTTTCAACCATTCCCCTTGCAGACCTTGCCCATTTGGCTTCTGGAAGCTGACCCTGACCTCCCTCCCCTCCCTCACTGGGAAACTCCACAACACATACAGTGCTCACCTCACAGTTTCACATGAACTTCTATTTGCTTCAGGGTTACCCACTTACTTTATTTTCATTTTTATGTGTGGAAAGTTTTGATTCTATAGTCTGAGAGATCTTTGAGACCCCTGCCATCCCTAGCCCCTTGCAGGGCCAGGAAGAAGGCCTTGTTTGGGGTAAATAGACAGCAAATGTTTCCTTTAATTTAATGACTTCAGATAGGGGCTCTGCCCTTGAGAATAGTCCTCAAGGATCATTCTACTAAATTTGTATTCATAGAATTTAAAGCTCCAAAGGGCCTGGGAGAGCCTGTCCAATCCTCTGCAGAAGAATAACTAAGTCCTGCCCTCCCCCCCAAGCTCCATAGGGGGCCAGGTAAGGTAGGAAGCAAACATTCTGTTTTTCTGGATCTCAAACATGCGAGAGAAAAACATGGAAAAAGTCGTAGCTGAGTACCAACAGAGTTGGATTTGCGACTAAGTTCTGCCATTTTTTTGTTGTGTGACTTTGGGCACACATATGCATGTATACAAACACAAATATTTACACCTAAAGCCAAATGCACTTTGGAAGGCATTTTGTCTGGCTTCCTCACTTAGACTCAGAGAGGTCAAGTGACTTGCCCAAAGTCATACAACAAATAAATAGCAGAGCTTCATGGTATTTGTGGAGTCCTGCTGTGGCACTGTGGAATGAACCTCTGGACCCCAAGGTCAGTTTGAACCACAAGGTCAGCAGTTCAAACTCATCAGCCACTCCTTGGAATCCCTATACAGGGTTGCTGTGAGGTGGAACTGACTTGACGGCACATAACAACAACATGTATGTATGTATATACACATGCATATATGTACACATGTGTATAGTGCTGTAGGATAAACAGCCGCTAATGTTGCTGTTGGAATCCTGATGTGGCACTGTGGGTTAATGAGCTGGACTGCAAAGTTGGCTTGAACCACAAGGCTAGAGATTCAAGCTCACCAACCAACCATGTTGCTGTTATTGTTCAGTGCCATCGAGTCGATACCAACTCATAGGGACCCTAATACAACAGAACAAAACACTTCCCAGTCCTGCACCAATCTCACGATCGCTGATACATTTGAGCCCATTGCTGCTGCCATTGCACTAATCCATTTCCTTGGAGGTCTTCCTTTTTTTTCTCTGACCCTCCACTCTAACCAAACATGATATCCTTCTCCAGGAACTGGGCCCTCCTGGTAATATGTCTGAAGTATGAGAGACAAGGTCTGACCATTCTAGCTGTACACCTCCCAACACAGATTAGTTTATTCTTTTGGCAGCTCATGGTACTTTAAATATTCTCCTCCAACACCGTAACTCAAGTGCTTCTACGGTCTTCCTTATTCACTGTCCTATGAAGTTATTGAACATGCCATGGCTTGGGTCAGGCACAACTTAGTCCTCAAACTGGCATCTTTGCTCTTCAACACTGTAAAGCTGTCTTGTGCAGCAGATTTGCCTAATGCAATACATTGTTTGATCTCTTGACTGCCGCTTCTCTGAGAGTTGATGGTTGATCCAAGCAAGATGAAGTCTTTGACAACTTCAATCTTTTCTCCATTTGTATGGATGTTGTTTGTTGGTCCAGTGGTGAGGATTTTTACTTCTTTAAATTGAGGTGTAACACATACCAAAGCCTGTGGTCTTTGATCTTCATCAGTAAGTATTTTAAGTCCTCGTCGATTTCAGCAAGCACGGTTGTATAATCTTTATATTGCAAGTTGTTAATGAGTCTTCCTCCAATCCTGATGCATTGTTCTTCATATAATCCAGTTTCATTGAATTATGTGCTCAACATACAGATTGAATAAGAATGTGAAAAAATACAACCCTGTCTCACATCTTTTCGAATTTTAAACCATTCGATGTTCCCTTGTTCTGTTGGAACAACTGCCTCTTGGTCTATGTACAGGTTCCTCATGAGCCCAACTAAGTATTCTTGAATATTCATAGTTTGCAATGTTTTTCCCATAGCTTGTCATGATCTACACATTGGGGAGCTTTTGCATAGTCAATAAAGCACAGGTAAATATCTTTCTGTTATTCTCTGTTTTCAGCCAAGACCCTCTGATATCGGCAATAGTATCCTTCGTTCCATGTCTAAATCTGGCTTGACTATCTGGAAGGTCTCTGTCAATGTAGAGTTGTAGCCATTTTTTATATTATCTTTAGCAAAATTTTACTTGCATGTGGTATTAATCATATGGCCCAGTGATTTCCCTATTTCATTGGGTCACCTCTCTTTGGAAAGGGCACATATATGGATCTCTTCCAGTTAGTTGGCCAGTTAGTTGTCTTCCAAATTTCTTGGCAGAGATGAGTGAGTACCTACAGAGCCACATCACTTTGTTTAAGGGTTTCTATTTGTATTCTATCAGTTTTCATTGTCTTGTTCTTTGTCAATCCCCTCAATGCACCTTGGATTTCTTCCTTCAGTGTCATTGGTTCTTGATCACATGCTACCTCTTTTTTTTTTAAAGTTTTTATTATGAATTCTGTGATAGTTTACATGGGAGAACATTAGCTTTACATTCATCCTATCTTATTTCGTTTCATTGCAATAATTACAATTCCCTGCATGCATCATCAAACAGCCAAAGAGTACACCCTGCAAGCCTGCCCCCTGGCCATAAACACTCTCTCCCTCCCAGAGTCCAGAGTCCCCAGCCACTCCATCTCTCCACATCATCATCTCTGCCTTCATCTCTGGCGTTGCTGCTTCTCTGGACAGGGTCCCACACTCCACTCTTCTCCCTTGATGGTTGCAGGGTCCTTCGCTCCTGGACTGCAAGATCAGCCACTCCCCTCCTTTTGTTACAAAAAGTCTAACTATACATTTGCAACACTCACAATCAGTCCTGATAGCAATTATTCACTATTGTACTACAAGAGTCTTGTTACCATCTCCTTTCACCAACCTCGTCCAAACAGAATGGAAGCCAATCAGTGAAGATTCTACCTTCCCCTGTACCCTCTGAAACTAGGTTACCTCTTGAAAGCTTGTAAGCCAGTCACTTCCTTGAAAGCTTGTAAGCCAGTCACTTCACCCCTCCCATTTTGGGTAGCCAATGTCTAAGTTGCCCATTCCTGTCAACCCTGTGTATGGAGGAGATGGGAATGATCCTCACTGTAAAGATCTGTTCCCTCTTTTGAGCTACTACATCCACAAACATAGGTCAAGTTCATCAAATTGTAGTGGATTACTCTTTTTTTCTTCCTCTAGTCGAGTCTGGTCATCCAGCCACTAAAGCCAGGTCAAATAGGTACTATCTGCAAGTATTGGGTGTTCTTGTGCATCTCCCCTCACTTCAAATCAGCCAGACCCATCACCCTCCTCTCTAATCCTCTGTGGCCATGTCCCTGTCCCTGGGTCCAGGAGTTCCCAGGTCTCGCCATACTGCTGGCCATCCATGTCTCAACCCAGGTTGACAGGAGTCTATTGAACATGGTAGGACTTAGCTCTCAACTTCATTGCTGTTTTTCCCCTACTTCCCCTTATCTGTGACCAATGTGCTCAACAGCAAGAGCACATGCCTGCTCGTGTATTCCCCTTGAGTCTTAGTCTTGGAAAGGGGTTTGCCCTGAGGGGACCTGACCACTTGCCTTGATGGCTCCCTGGCGAACGACTTGCTTGTTCTTGTAGCAGTCAATCAGACTACCAATATTGTTTTTTATTTTTCCTGCGGTCTTTCTTTCAAGAAGTATTTTCTGTTTCCTGTAGCCATTCCAGGCTGGTCTGCTTGTCCTTTCAGTGGAAATTTCCCACCTCAGAAGACTCTGGATGGGGTTCAGAATTCCACCTATGGTCTTATGCAATGCAAAGGCTCCACAGGAAGTCTCCTTCACTGGGCAAGTTCTAGCCCCATTTTAGGTATTCCAATCAGTTATGCAGAAGATGGACTACGAACTTTCTATGGTGATGTTTCTGGCTATTTCTTTCTCTCCCCCTCAAGAGTCTATTTTACAATAGTAGGTAAGGGAAACCAAGATTCAAAAGACAGCCAAGCATCTTAACATTGTTTCCCCTCTTTTACCCATTCAAACCATGCCTCAATCCCTGTATCCCAGAGCCCTGTTGTTCCAAGGTTGTGCATACATCATTATTTACCTCTGTCCCACTTAACCCATGCAAACCTGCCTAACTGTTCTCCCATCAGCCTTGTTCTTCCATTCCCTTCCCCCTTCTAGTATATTGCCCCCACCCCACGCAACACCCAAACTATCCTGTGTCTATTCCCTACCCTGTGCTCCACCTTCCCCTCTCTTCCCTCACCCCAGTAACCAACATCCTACCTCTTGAAATGGTTGAATATTGACCATTTCTTTTTGGTACATTGACTCTATGTATTCCTTCCATCTTCTCATGTGTGTGTGAGTTTTTGGTTTTATTGAGATGGGTTGGGGAATGTCCATTCTTAATTTTCCTGAGATTTCTTTTGAATTTTTCCTTTTTCTTGGTGCTACTGCTCTCGCTGCTGACAGCGTTCTCAGGCCCACTGCTGACTGGCTTTTCCTTGGGAGAGAGCGTCTTCTTTTTCTTTGGGACACTCCTGCTGTTAGCTGCTTCTTCAGGATCACTAGCTGGTTCCTCTTTGGGGAACAATTTCTTCGATTTGGGGAAACTTATGCTGGCAAATGTCTATTCAAGATCACTACCAACCAACTCCTCCTTGGAAAAAGATACTTTTTTCTTGGGTTTGGGGAGAGAAGTAGGTGGATCTTCCATTCCATTGTCCTGTGGAATTTCCTAGAACCTTTGCCTTTCTTTTCTTTATTTTGGGGGGCAGGGGGAGGTTCCACCTGTCTCCTCATTCTCCTCAGGAGTACTATTGCTGTTTTCTGAAGACAGGAGTGCAATCGCAGCCATTTGCTTCTTTCCCATCTTCTTTCGATGCTTTCTGCATCATTTAATATTTGCCCATAGAATCCTTCAATACTGTAAGTCAAGGCTTGATTTTTTTTTATTTTTTTTTTCAGTTTCCTCAGCTTGAGGAATGCTGAGAGTGTTCTTCCCTTTTGGTTTTCTAAATCCAGGTCTTTGCACATTTTGTTATAATACTTGACGTTGTCTTCTCGAACTACCCCTTGAAATTTTCTATTCAGCTTTTTCACTTCCTCATTTGTTCCATTTTCTTTAGCATCTTCACACTGGAGAACAAGTTTCAGAGTCTCTCTGACATCTGTTTTGATCTTTTCCTTTTTTCTTGTCTTAATGTTGTTTTGCTTCCTTCCTGTCTGATGTTCTTGATGTCATCCTACAACTCTTCTGGTCTTCAATCATTAGTGTCTAATGCATCAAATATGTTCTTGAGATGATCGATCTCTAAATTCATGTGGGATGTGATCAAGGTCATATTTTGGCTCTTGTGGACTTGAAAAGTTTTCTTCAGCTTCAGTCTGAATTTGCATATGAGCAATTGATGGTCTGTTCCACAGTCTGTCCCTGACCTTGTTTTGGCTGATGATATGGAGTTTTCTACCATCTCCTTCCACAGATGTAGTCAACTTGATTTCTGTGTATTCCATCTGATGAGGTCCATGTGTATCTTTTATGTTGCCTAAAAAAACTGTTTGCAGTGAAAAGGTCATTGGTTTTGTAAAATTCTATCATGTTATATCCAGCATCATTTCTATCACCAAGGCCATATTTTCTAAGTACTGATCTTTCAGTTCCTCTTTGTTTCCAACCTTTGCATTCCAATGACCAGTGATTATCAATAAATCTTGATTGCATGTTTGATCAATTTTAGACTGAAGAAGTTGGTAGGATTTTTCAGTTTCATCTTCACTGGCTTTAGTGGTTAGTGAGTCAATCTGAATGATAGGGGTATTGACTGGGTTTCCCTGTAGCCATGTGGATATTATTTTATCACAGACAGCATTGTACTTCATGACAGATGTTGATATGTTCTTTTTGATCATGAATGCAATGCCATTTCTCTTCAATTTGTCATTGCCAGCATAGTAAACCATGTGATTGTCAGATTCAAAATGATCAATATCCAATCATTTCAGCTCACTAATGCCTAGGATACTGATGTTTATGCATTCCATTTCATTTTTGTCAATTTTAATTTTCCTATATTAATACTTCATACATTCCATGTTTCGATTATTTGTGGATGTTTACAGCTGTTTCTCTTCATTTTGAGTTGTGCCCCATCAGCAAATGAAGCTCTCAAGGGCTTTACTCCATTCATGTCAACTCTACTTTGAGAAGGCAGCTCCTCCCCAGTAGCATTTTGAGTGTCTTCCATTCTGAAGAGCTCATCTTGCAGCACTGTATCTGACAATATTCTTGTGTTCTTCATTATGTTTCAGTATTCTGCTGCTGACAGTGTTCCACTGTTATTCAAAAAGTTTTCAGTGACTAAATATTCGGAAGTAGTCTGTCTCTCCTTTTTCCTAGTCTGTCTTCATATGGAAGCTCAGCTGAAGCCTATCCATTGTAGGCGATCCTACTGTTATTTAAAACACCCCTAGCATAGTTTTCAGAATCACAGCAACATGCAAGCCACCAAGGTACAAAAAAATGACAGACAAGTGGTAGTAGCTATTCCTAGGAAAACATAGGTTGATTTGCATTGGAACTGACTGGACAGCACTTAACAACAACATGTATGCATATTTATGCATGCATATATAATGCGTTTATATGTAAGTGTGTGTTTATGTATGCAAATAGGTATATGTTTGTATATGTATCTGTATATATGGGCATGCACATGTATGCACATATGTGTATCTATACATATGTGTGTATATACAGGCATGTGTATATGTGTGTAGTGATTTATGTATGTATGTATGTATGTGTATGTATAGCATAGTGAATTACAAACTGGATTGCCAACCATAGGTGGGCAGTTCAAACTCACCAGCCGCTCTTAGGAAGCCCTATAAAAGGCCGCTATGGGTCGGAACTCAAAGGCACTTAACAACAGCAACACGTACATATATATTTATGAGTGCATATGTATGTGTGTATATGTATTGTGCATTAATATATCTGTGTATATGCATACATGTGTTTATATGTTTATGTGTACACATGTATGTAGATTGTGTGTGCCTGTATATACATGTGCATATTCGTGCATGTATGTATGCATACATATACATACAAAACCAAAAGCCCCCTCATTGTCTTTGAGACAATTCTGACTCCTTGTAACTTTATAGGAAATAGTAGAACTGCCCCAGAGGGTCTCCAAGGTTGTAAATCTTTACAACAGCTGACTGCTGCATTTTCTGCCTAAGGGATTGCTAGTATGTTGAAAACACTGATCTTTCAGCCAAACAGCCAACATGTCACCAGGGCTCCTTGTATGTGTATTGTTGTTGTTATTATGTACTATTGAGTCGATTCCAACACATAGTGACCCTGTATAGGGTTTCCCAGAAGCAGCTGGTGGGTTTTTACTGCCAACCTTAAGGTTAGCAGTCCACTGCTTATCCTACAGCACCATACCAGGACTCCATGGATATGTATATATGCATATGCTTATATATATGTATATTTGTGTATATATACTGTTTGTTTATGAAGTGGCATTGAGTGGGTTCCAACTCATAGTGACTCTATATAGGGTTACTAAGGAGCAATTGGTGGGTTTGAACTGCTTACCTTGAGTTCAGACTGACTTTGTGGCCCAGTGCTTATCCTACAGTGCCACACCAGGACTCCCATTTGATTTCCTAAAAAGCTTCAGAATTGTTGTGAGTCGTGGGTCCGACTGCACAGGTAGAATAACGTCATCTTGCTGATAACCCCCCAAGTGCCCCTGAATCTCAGCTGCTCAGAAGTGGCGCCATCCCCATCTGTGGCCCTGCGTCCCCCTGCACTGCTGCTTCCAGCTGCCCCTTCTCCCATGCCACCCCTCAGTCAGCCTGGCTGGTCCACAGACACTAGGCTGGGTACCTTGGCAAATCATAGCTGCTCCACTCCTTCCCTGAGACCTGGCAGGGAAGGGCTCTGGTGGGGCCAAGCTCCTTTCTGAACACAAATTCTCCTGGAGAGCTCATGCCGGCTGACAGCTGGGAGGCTTTAGAGTCATTTGGAGAGACACTAGATGATGGAAGGCTACCCACAGCCAGAAGGAAGGCCGCATCCGCCCAGCTGGACCCCTCCCGTCTTGGTGGCCTCCGATGCTGCCACCCTGTCAGTGTGGGAAGACCATGGCCGCTAGCCTTGAACCAATCAGAGAGGATTACAGGGTTGGTGTGGATGGAGCCCTATTAGCAAGTATAAAGAGGGGCAAAGGTTCTTAGGCATGCACAGTAGGGGTAGGTTGGGAAGAATGAGGTCCAGCAGCAGGTCCCCCACCCAGATACCCTTCAATAGCAAACCTGGGCCAGCCTGTAGATGGCACAATAGATCAGAAGGGTCCATTACCCAGCTCTTTATTTTGATAAAAATGGCACCCATGATTAATGCATGGGGCACTGTTGAGAGGCCACAGGATGCTTTCTGAAACACAGCCCAACTTCCAGAAACACAGAAACCTTTGAATTATTGATTCTCAGGTGGGGGATTTGCCTCCTTGGGAAGAAGCAGTTCTGAGATGATTTCCTATGTAAAGTTATGATATCCCACTGGGAATGCCAGAGCTTGGTGGGTGAGAAGGGGTGATGTGTAAACTATCAGCACTGTTGCTGCCCCCTCCCTCCTTCCCAGCCATTCCCAGGAGGCAAAGGGTCAGGCCCAGAGGCAATGAGAAGCGCCTCCCTCCGAGTGAAATTGTTATTAGTACCATTGTTGTTAGGTGCTAGGGAGTCAAACCATGTGACAAGAAAACTGTCCATTGGGTTTTCTTGGCTGTAATCATTGTGGCGCAGAATTGACTGCTGAGTGGTTTTGAACTGTCAGCCTTTCGGCTAGCAGCCAACGTGCTTGACCGTCGCACCACCAGGTTCATTATTACCACCATTATCTTCGGTTTACAAGAGACCCCACCAAGGCAGCCAACCTTCCTAATCCAGGCATCCCATTAACTGTACCTTGCAAGCAAGGCCAATGCTTTGAGATCAAGTAAAAATGGGGAAGCTGAGAATGCAACAGACACCCCCTCGTCCTTATTTATGACGCAGAGTGTTTTATAAATATGAAAAGCTGGCCATAATTTGCTTATAAATAATTGACTTCTCCTAGATTAAAATCTCTGGAGGGATTCTCAGTTTATTCACAACAAGGCGCTTCTGCCTACAGTGCAAATTAGGCCCTTTCAGACCTGTCTTATCTCAACCCTGAACATTATGAAGAGTGATTTTTTTTTTCCCTTCATCCCCTGTAATAACCTTCAACTAACCTTTAAACTGGAGTGAATAATTTAAATCTTATTTTCATATCAATGGAGGAGTCAAGCCAAGCAATTATCTTTTATCTGTATATGCTGTCGTCAGAGGAGGAAAGCATAATCAAGTTTTCCCGAGTGAGTCAGATGAGAGAGAGCAAGAGTGAGGAAGCGAGAGATGGTATCTGAAGACATTAACGCAACAATGAATTATTCAATAATGAGTACAAGATCTGTCATAACACACACATGCGCGCACACACACACACACACAGAGCTATACATCTGCCCTGTGTACCATGCAGGCCAAGGCTGGGAGTCTGGGGGAGGAGGTCTGGGCTAAGCATGACAAATCGGCAGATCATCTGTTCAATTAGGGCCGAGAGCAGGTGCACGGGGCAAGTTTGCAGTGCAGGACGGCACTGTTATGGGCGGATGGAAAACACCTAATTTGCGTGACAGTGATTTAGAGCAGCTCAGGCTATGATTTTGCTTAGGGGGGAGTGGGGGTGTGTATGGGATGGGCAAAGATATAACAACAACAAAAACCAGAGAGGGGTTGTGGAAAGAAGAAGGGAAGATAAGAAATATATATATATATATATAAAGTGAGAAGAGGTTGAAATTCCCCACGGTGCTCATTAAAATTCTACTGCGTGTATTTCTTCCCAGGGTCCCCCTGGACAGCCCGTGATCATTTTTATTAATTCATAAAATATCGCACCAGTGATTGAGGCTGATGATTAGTGGAGCCGACAAACACAAGAGCTGGTGAAATATTGCAGCAGCTCTGATCAGGCCCCTCTGAGTGAAAACACAGACATCACATGAAAATTCATCTTCCAATGGGGCCTGAGGTGGCCGGGCGGGCGGGGCTGGTGGAGCTGCGTGCAGACCACTGTGGTCTGCTATCTCTCTCCTGCTGCCCCAGACACCAGTGGGCATTTCCCATCCCCATCTCTCCATTTACAGGAAATGCCTTCATGGACAGAAATGTCCTTTAACCTCCACTATAGAATGGGCTTTTCAGGTGCTGGTAGGATGTAGCCTAGAGGTTTCCACTGGCAGCTCATCTCCTGCTGGGGAAGTGGGCTGCCTTTGGAATTCGCACTGTCAAAAGCCAGGTGCTCTTCAGACCTACCCTGAAAACCTGCTGCTGCTGCTTCCGTTATTGTTGTTGTTGTTATTAGGTGCCATCCAGTCAGTACCGACTCTTAGTGACCCTACGCACAACATGTTGAACGAAACACTGCTCAATCCTGGACCAACCTCACAATCGTTACTGTGATTGAGCCCGCTGATGCTGCCACTGCGTCAATCCATCTAACTGGGGTTTTCCTCTTTTTCTCCAACCCTTCACTTTACCAAACATGATCTCCTTCTCCAGGGACTGGGCCCTCCTTCCCGGAAACTCAATTCTGGGCCATGGAGTAGCTCCACCCCACTGCACGTGGATTACCAAGCCCATTTCTCCGGTACAGCCTGCGGCTGGAAAAGTTAAATGGAGCAAGTTCTCAAGGACCACAGTGACAGAGATCCTTTTGTGATGCATTCAAGCTTTGCTTTATTGATAATGATTGTCCTCTTGGATTCCCACTGTGTTGTCTGGCTCCTTCTAATTTCTGATTCATGTTTTCTTGTTGATGAATGGCACTATTCTTCATTTTTGTTTGAATATTTTAAGACATCTCACATAAGTTGTGATATAAGGTGGGAAGATAAACGAAGACGGTTTTTGAACTCTAATCTTACTCAAGGGACCTACTAAGCTAGAGCTTTAGGATGGGGAATCCCAGGAATCTGCATTTTAACAAGCTTACTAGAAGAGTCAGCAAAGCTACTGCAAAAGACCTCTTAAAAGTGTAAAGAACAAATTTGTCACTTTGAGGACTAAGGTGCACCTAGCCCCTCAGAATTGTGTTTTCTATCTTCTTAAATGCTGGACAAGGAAAAAGGAGGACAGGAGAGCCAATGCCTTTGAAGTATGGTGTTGGTGAAGATTTAGATACACCATCAACTACCAGGAGAATGAACAAGTCTGTCTTGGAAGAAGTACAGCCAGAATGCTCCTTAGAGGCAGGATGAGGAGATTTTTTCTTCCGTGCTTTGGACATGTTGTCCAGAGGAACCAGTCCTTAAAGAAGGATAGCATGCTTGGTAGAGGGTTAGAAAAAAAGAGGAAGACTCCACCCCACCCCCAATGAGGTGGATTGGCACTGTGGCTATAACACTGGGCTCAAACACAGCAACAATTGTGGCAAATGGTGCAGGACCTGACAATTCTGTTGTATCCAGGGTCACTAGGAGTTAGAACCAATCCAACGGGACCTAACAGCAACAATAAATGAGTTTCAGACATAAAGGTTTGAGATCCATTAACCCAGAAAAATCAGGACTCAAAACTCTGGCTTCCCTTTGACTCACTAGGAGATCTTTTAAATACAGACACCAAAAAATCCCCTAGGCCATACCCCAGAGATTCAGGTTCAACTGGTCTGGGATGAAGTACAGACACTGGTGAAATGATGTAGGCCTGGCCCACACCTTTCCTGATTTTAAACCATTCAGTGTCCCCTTGTTCTGTTCTAATGACTGCCTCTTGGTCTATGTACTTGGTCTAAGTACATAAATAAAGACAAAAACAAATGAAATATGTACGAGTTCCCTTTGGAACCTGTTGAATATTCATCTATCATCTCCTGGTCCAGAAGGTCACAAACTCAAATGCCTTCAGGGACCAAGCAGGTGAGGTAAATGGAAGAAGCAAGCCAGGGAGACTTCAGTGAGGGGCTGAGAAAACCGGAAAACTGAGGAGCCTACGTGTCATTTAAAAGCTTTCTTTTGGTTTTAAACTGTAAACATTATATTAATCAGTAGAAATTTGTCCCACTGACAGCCAGTTTGCACAGATAAATTACTTTAGGGTATGATATGTCAAGGACATATTCAGGTCAGAATGGAAGGAGCCCTGTTAAATTCCTGATGGAAGGTAAGTCAGTGCTCAGGCAATGCTTGATAAAGGATCTGTTGAAGGAGGCTCATCCTTTCTGCTCCCAGAACCCTGCTTTGGAGTGTTGGAGCTATTGCAAAAGTAATACATGGGCATAGCAGACAAAAGAACAACGAGGAAACTCACCTCCAACAACAAAAAGATGAGTTACACAAAGTACATAGAAGAAATTAACACTTAGCACCTCCATGTGTATATTTCAGCGGTATGTACGTCTGTGCATATAGCCTTGTTACTGTGTTCTGTACAGTCAATCTTGAGTCCTAGCAATGCAATGTGACAGAGTAGAACTGCCTCGGTAGAAAAGCCCATAGAGTTTCCTCATCAGTAACCTTTACAGGGGCCCCCTGGCATGGCACCGAAGGATAAGCACTGGACTGCTAACTGCAAGGTTGGTGGTTCCAACCCACCAGTTGCTCCTTGGAAGCCCTATACAGGGTAAGTATGTTAAGTGATGGAACTCTTCGGCACTCAACAACAATAACAATCTTTACATACAGGAGCAAACCGCCAGCTCTTTTCTCCCGCAGAGCTGGTGGTGGGTTCAGACTGTGGACTTTTCACTGGGCAGGACTTCTGTACTGTTTATGTTGTCATTACGTTCCGTCGAGTCAGTTATGACTCAGTGACCCTGTATAGTGTTTCTAGGAGTCCTGTGAGGCACTGTAGGATAATGTGCTAGAATGCAAGGTCTATTTGAGCTACAAGGTAGGAGGTTCAAACACACCATCTGCTCCTCAGAAACCCTATACAGGGTTGCTATGAATTGGAACTGACTCGACAGCACTTAATGAAAACAACATAGTGTTTTCAAGGATCGGCTGGTGGGTTTGAACCACCCACTTTATAGTTAGCAGTTCATGGCTGATCCACAACTGATATTCTCCACACATAGTTTTTTTCTTCAAGAGGAGAATTCATGATTCCTAAAAAATAAGATAGTTAAGACAGTTCTTGTTATTAGAGTGACATTGAGGAATAAGGAGGATTAGCTACAGAATCACAAAATCCCTCCCAATCCCTATTAATTAAATGGAAAAAAAATAGGTATACACAGCAAAAAAATTAGATAAATGATTTAGAAAATATGAAAAATGTCTGAAATTAAAAATAGTAAATTTATACTTAAAGGAAGAAAGATGTAGAACCAATAATATCAAGACATCTCTTGATTAATTACAGAACTTTTAAGAATAATACAAAAATCCAAAAGTAATTCTGGTTGAAAGTATGAATTATAAAAAAGAAGAAAAATCAAGATGACTTCAAAATTCTACACACTTTCCACGCCAGGAAACATTGTAAAAATATTCACAGAACATAGGAATGAGTGAGTAACCCCCACATTTTATACCCAACAAGATTTAAATTTGTACATGAAAATATTTTTTTTTTTTAAAAAGACCCTTTTATCACACCATAACCAAAAAACTCATAGTGAACCATAGACCTAAATGTAAAAGCTAAAACTATAAAAGTTCTAGAAGAAACTACAGGATAAAAATGTTTGCAACCTCACAATAGGCAAAGATTTTGTAGTTAAGACACAAAAGCACAAATTATAAAAGTAAAAGAAATAGATGAAGTATATGCTTTACCATAATTTAAACCTTTTGCTATTGGAAAGACACTAGCAAAACATGGCACGTGGAGATCCACAGTGAGAGCAAATATCCATAGAAACATACTTGACAAAGTACTTGTATTTGGGCTACCCAAAGATCATTACAACTTAATAATAAGGTAAATGACCCAAAGAAAATTAAACCAAATATTTTAACACTCAACCAAAAAATATATATGATGAAAGATGGAAGTTCAATGAGCACATGAAAAGTGCTCATTGTCACTGCTGTTGTTTGGTGCCTTCAAGTCAATTCCAACTCATAGCAACCCTGCGACGTATTGCATTAGGCAAATCTGCTGCATAAGACCTTTTTAAAGTGTTGAAGAGTAAAGATGTCAGCTTGAAGACTAAGGTGCGTCTGATCCAAGCCATGGTATTTTCAATAACCTCATATGGATGCGAAAGCTGGACAGTGAATAAGGAAGACCGTAGAAGAATTGATGATTTTGAGTTATGGTGTTGGAGGAGAATATTGAAAGTCCCATGGACTGCCAAAAGTACCAATAGATCGGTGTTGGAAGTACAGCCAGAGTGCTCCTTGGAGGCCAAGATGGCTAAACTTCATCTCTCATACTTTGGACACATTGTCAGGAGGGAGCAGTCACTGGAGAAGGATATCATGTTTGGTAAGGTGGAGGGTCAGAGAAAAAGAGGAAGACCCCCATCGAGATGGATTGGCAAAGTGGCAGCATCAATGGAGTCAAGTGTAGCAACAGTAGTGAGGTTGGCTCAGGATCGGGCAGTGTTTCGTTCTGCTGTGCATAAGGTCACTATGGGTCGGTACTGACTCGATGGCACATAACAACAACAACAGGGTTTCCAAGGAGTAGCTGGTGAGTTTGAACCACTGATCTTGTGGTTCGAAGTCCAGTGCTTATCCTACAGTGCCACATTAGGAGTCCTCAATATCATTAGTAACTTAAAAATAATAGTAATAAAATAAAACGGCCTGCCATCAAATTGATTCTGGATCATTATTGTTATTGTTGTTGTTGTTAGTGCCACTGAGTCGGTTCTGACTCATAGCATCCCTGTATAGGGTTTCTGAGGAGCAACTGGTGAGCTTGAACTGCTGACGGTGCTGTTCAAACTGACTTTGTGATCCAGTGCTTATCCTACAGTGCCACATAGCGATCCTATCTAGAGTTTCTGAGACTGTAAATCTTTATGGGGGCCAGACAATGTTATTCTATTCTGTTGGAGAGGTTTCTGGTTTGCGCTGCCCACCTTGTGGCTAGCAACCCAATACCTAATCCACAGCATCACTAGGATTCCTTTTTGTTGTTCATATGGTTGTGGTTGTTGTTAAGTGCTATCGAGTTGATTCCGACCCATAGCAACCCTGTATAAGGTTTCTGAGGAACAGCTGGTGAGCTTGAACCACCAACCTTGCTGTTCAAACCAATTTTGCAATCCAGCGCATTAACCCCACAGCGCCACTCCATCGAATATGTTCCAACTCATAGTGACCCTCCACACAACAAAATAAACTGCTGCCCAGTCCTGTGGTGGTTATGTACCGTGGAGTCAGTTCTGACTCATAGCGACCCTGTACAGGCTGTAAATCTTTATGGGAGCAGAAAGCCTCATCTTTCTCCCAGGGAACTGCTGGTAGTTTCGAACTGCTGACCTTGTGGTTCACAGACCGATTTGTAAGCACATTTGCTACCAGAACTCCTTACCATCCTCATAATTCTCATTTTGTTTGAGCCCATTGTTGCTGCCGCCATGTCAATTCATCTTATTGGGGGGTCTTCCTTGTTTATGGTGGCTCTGCTCTTTTGTAAGCATGATAGCCGTCTCCAGGGACTGGTCTCTCCTGATAACATGTGCAAAGTACAAGAGACAAAGCCTCTCCATCCTTGCTTCTAAGAAGAATTTTGGCTGTACTTCATTCAACACAGGTTTGTTGGTCCATGGTACTTTCAGGAGTCTTTTCCAACACCATAATTCAAACGTATGGATTCGTCTCTGGTCTTCCAATCATACATATGAGGTGATTGAAGTAAGATGGCTTGGGTCAGGCACAACTTTGTCCTCAAAGAGACATGTTTGTTCTTTAACACTTTTTAGAGGTCTTTTGCAGCAAATTTGTCTAATTCAATACATCATTTGGTACTTGACTGCTGTTTCACAAATGTTGATTGTGGAACCCAACAACATAAAGTCTTTGACAGTTTCAATCTCTTCTTCATTCATCATGATGAACATAGTAGTGAAGATTTTCATTTTTGTTACATTGAGGTGCAATCCACACTGAAGTCTTTGATCTTCATAAGTATTTCAAGTCCTCTTTGTTTCCAGCAAGCAAGATGGTGCCATCTGCATATCACAGATATGAAGATAATGAATCTTCCTCTAATCCTGACACCACATTCTTCTTCATATAATCCAGTTTCTCAGATTATTTGCTCGGCACACAGATTGAATAAGTTTGGTAAAAAGATACAACCTTGGCACACACCTTTTCTGATTTAAAATAATTTAATATCTCTTTATTCTGTTTGAACAACTGCCTCTTAGTATATATAGAGGTTCCTCATGAGTACAATTAAATGTTCTGGAATTCCATTCTTTGCAATGTTATCCATAGTTTGTTATGATCCACACAGTAGAAGGCCTTTGCATAGTCAATAAAGCACAAGTATACATCTTTCTGGTTTTCTCTAGCTTCAGCCAAGACCCGCCTGACTTCAGCAATGATATCCCTCATTCTACGTTCTTTTCTGAATCCAGCAGCTTGAACTGAAGCTCCCTGTCTATGTACTGCTGAAATCATCTTGAATTATCTTCAGCAAAATTTCACTTGAATTTGATATTCATATTCATGATATTGCTTGATGATTTCTGCATTCTGTTAGGTCACCTTTCTTTGGAATGAGCACAAATATGGATCTTTTCCCATTAATTGGCGAGGTAGCTGTCTGCCAAAGTCCTTGACATGGAAGACTTGTGGCTGCTTCCAGAGCTGTATCAGTTTGTTGAAACTTTTAAATTAGAATTCCATCCATTTCTGGAGCCTTGTTTTCCACTAATGCCTTCAGTGCAGGTTGGACAGCTTCCTTCAGTACCACAGATTTTTGATCTTATGCTGCCTGAAATGGTTGAACATGACCGGTTCTCCTAGGCACAGTGACTCAAGTGTGTTCTTCCCATCTCCTTATGAAGCTTCCTGCATCTTTCAATATTTTGCCAATGTATTTGTTGTTGTTAGGTGCCATCGAGTCACTACCGACCCATAGCGACCTTATGCACAGCAGAACAAGAAACTGCCCGATCCTGGGCCAACCTCACTACTGTTGCCACACTTGAGTCCATCAATATTGCCATTTGGCCAGTCCATCACATTAGGGGTCTTCCTTTTTATCTCTGACCCTCCAC
>NW_006408610.1:8836201-8862705 GCF_000296735.1 Chrysochloris asiatica | reverse complement strand
ACATCAGCAATGATATCTCTCATTCCACGGCCTCTTCTGAATCCGGCTTGAACCTCTGGAAGTTCTCTGTCAATGTATGCTTGCAGCCGTTTCTGTACTACCATTAGTAAAGCTTTACTCACACGGGATATCAAAGACAGTGTCCGATGATTTCCGCATTCCATTGAATTGCCTCTCTTTGGAATGGGCACAAATATGGACCTGTTCCCATCAGTCGGCCAGATAGTTATCTTCCAAATTTCTTGGTAGAGATGAGTGAGTGCCTCCTGTGCTGCCTCACATTCTTGAAAGATTTCAATTTTTATTTCATCAATGCCTGGTGCCTTGTTCTTTGCCAATTCCTTCAATGCAACTTCGACTTCCTCCCTAAGTATCATTGGCTCTTGATCATATGCTATGCCTTAAAATGGTTGAACATTAACCATTTCCTTTTGGTACGTTGACTCTGCGTATTCCTTCAATCTTCTCTTGATGCTTTCTACATCATTCAATAATTTTCCCAGAGAATCTTTCAATAACAAAAATAAAAAATAATCTTTCTTCAGTTCCCCCAGCTTGAGAAATGCTGAGCATGGTCTTCCTTTTTGGTTTTCTGATTCCATATCTTTGTACATTTTGCTGTAATATTTGGCTTTATCTTCTCGAATTGATCTTTGAAATTTTCTGTTCAGCTCTTGGACCTCCTCATTCCTTCCATTTGCTTTAGCATCTCTATGATGGAGAGCAAGTTTCAGTGTCTGTTCTGACATCCATTTTGACCTTTTTCTTCTTTCTTGTCTTCTCAATGACTTTTTGTCTTTCTTCATGTATGATGTTTTTGATGTCATCCCACAACTCTTCTGGTCTTTGGTCTTTAGTGTTTAATGTATCAAATCTGTTCTTCAGATGATCTCCAAGTTCAGGTGGGATCTGTTCAAGGTCATATTTTGGCTCTCATGTCTTCTTTTACTTTTCTTCAGCTCCAGCCTGAATTTGCTTATGAATAATTGATGAATTATGAATTTGCTTATGGATAATTGATGATAAAACATCACCAAGGTCATGTTTTCCAACTACTATCCCTTCCTCTTTGTTTCCAACATTTCACATTCCAATCAATCTCCAATCATTATTAATGTACCTTGATTGCCTGTTTGATCAATTTAAGACTAAAAATGTTGGTAGAATTCTTCACTTTCATGGCTTAGTAATTCCACTCCTAGGTGAATACCCAAAAGACTTGATATCAGAGCCTCAGACAAATAGTTGTACACTAATGTTCACTGCAACACTATTCATAACAGCCAAAAAATGGATACAACTTAAATGCTCATTAAGAGATGAATGGATGAACAAAATGTGGTCGATATAAACATTGGATACTACTCAGCCAGTAGGAGAAATGAAGTCTTAATACGTGTTACAGTCTGGATGGAATTTGAGGCTATTATACTGAGTGAAATATGGTAATCACAAAGAGACAAATATTGTTTAATTTTACAAATAAAAAGTCAAGAAAAAAACATGTAGGGTAAGCACTGGACTGTTAACGCAATGTTGGTTCTGACCCAATAGTCACTCCTTGGAAACCCTATACAGGGTCACTAAGAGTCATAACTGACTCTACTGCACTTTATCACAACAATAACAGAGACCAAAGTTTCTTAGTGGTTACCAGAGGGAGGAGAAAGTGGGAAAGGGGTGTAAACAATGATGTAAATGTTGCATACATTAAAGGCAGGGTTTACAGCTGATTATTACAATTGCTTTCAAAAAGTTGTACACTTATAGAAAGTGAACTATTGACAGTTGTGTGATAGATATGTTTACAACAACAGCAGCAAAGAGCATAGCTGCTGAGGCTGCTTATGTACAATCAAACACCTCATGGGACCTGGTTGTTTGGTTCAGAGGTTCAAGGTCAGTTTCATGGGGCATCCTAGTTAATTGACCAAACACACTCCTTAGCTTGGAAGGATGGTCCTCTAGGTTCTGGTTCAGCTTAACAGTGTCAACAGTATTTATTGACACATGCATCATTTCATTTAATCTTCAAACCAGCCCTGTGAATTGGGGGTCATCAGGGACTAGCTCAGTGCCTGGGATAGAGTGCTTGTTCAATAAATAATACAGGAAAGTCCCCTATCTTCTTTTTCTCCTCTGGAATTTAAATTATCAAAATCAAGTTCCAATCTAGTTCATCTTTAAGATGTGACTACTGTGTGCATAAGGAGCTCTGGTAGCGTAGTGATTACGAATCAGGCTGCGAACCTTAAGGTCAGCGGTTCAAAACTACCAGTCGCTCCATGGGAGAAAGATGAGGCTTTCTTCTCCCGTACGGATTTACACCCTCGGAAACCCTGTACAGGGTCGCTATGAGTCGGAACCAACTCGAAGGCACTTAACAACAACAACAACTGTGTGCATGGAGTCCTGGGATGGCGCTGCGGGTTCATACGCTGAGCTGCAAGGTCACTTTAAACCACAAAGGTCGGCAGTTCAACCTTCCCAGCTGCTCCTTGGAAACCCTGTACAGGGTCATTATGAGTCAGAACTGACTCAATGACACTTAACAACAACAACAATTGTGTGTGCAACATTGTCTCAGGTGAGGGAATGGGAAGAAAGAATGTGATACAAGATATGGATCATACCTGACCCCTGCCCTTGTGGCTATGGAAGATAAAGATCTCAACAAGCAGAAGCCCAGCTTCCTCAGAGCCATGCCACCTCAGGTGTGGCCCAGGAGTCACAGCTGTTGTCCAAAGTAACTTGGGACAAGTGAGGCAGAACTTCCAGGTTAGTCTTGAAGTCCTCTCTTCCTTGCGTTCCTCTCATACCTGAGAATTCTCTCTCCTTTCATAACATCAGGGTTTCTGGATACTTGACCTAAGCATCAATCCATTCCTCTTCTCCTTAAGTAGCAGAAATCACCAGATCTCATTATTATTACTATTATTACTCTATTTCAAAGTCTGATAGAACATCTGGGTTTTAAGAGAGGGGTTTTAAAATCCAGACATGCCTTTAATTAGCAGAATGAGTCTCTGTTGGAGGTTGTGATGGGAGGTGGTATCATCGCACAGGGAAAACCTCCTTTCTCCTGCAGTGTCTGTGAACATGAGATGCATATGGCCACAGCATCTTGCCCCACTGAGTACGACGATTCAGTCAGCTGATCTGGTTGACAGGACAGCTGTCCTTCATCTCATACTATTCAGTAAGTCTCCCACCAAAGCCTGATAGACGAGAGCAAACCCCTTTTTATTTTTCTCCTCATCCTCAGCCAAAAGACCACAATGAGTGGACAACTCTACTAAAACTTGCCACTCCAGGAGTCTTCTCAGTCCATCAGCAGAAGGAAATGCTAGGAACTTGGGTGTCCAATTGTGACTGGTATCCTGAGCCAAGTTGGCTATGAGCTTCTTGTAGACTCTTCCAAAGCATCTTGAACAGCTTTTCTGGGAATGCAGAGAAAGAGGACTACAGGGAGCACCAAGAGATGATGGTTACAGACACTGAAATCTCCAAGTTCAGGAGGAAGCCTTTTAGTGAATGCCGCACTTTCAAATACTACCCAGTATTTTATTTAAACAAGTAGTTCCTTCAGTCGTGCAGGCAGGAGGCTCCCAGGGCCTGGGTGCTGGGACCCATGGAAGAGGGGCTCTACAGTGTCCTGCAGAGGATGAAGGCACAATAGGGGGACTAGAGAGGGACCATTCGTCAGGGAAGGAACCAAGCACTTGCCTCAGGAGCTGGCAGAGACTCATCCATAGGAAACAAACAGAAGCAACCTCCAGATGATGCTGGAACATATAGAAGGCTGCACGGGGGACGAATGTCTTCTTCCTAGACATTTGTTCCCTTTGGAAGCCCACACTCCCTCCAGAAGACATCTCCACACGTGCCCACAGTATGGTGCCCTGAGTGAGACATCTGATTCATACAATGCAGCCCCACAGGCCCACGGTCACCAGGCACCAGCCTGGCCAGATCATTTCATGCTAACAACGACCTGTGGGTTGGGGACCTCATCATCTCTGCTTGTTAGATGAGAAATAAGGCTCAAGAAGTTGAATAATGTACCCAAGAGGAAATGCCTAGTGGGAAAGGGGCCATTAACCCAAATATGTTCAGCAATGTTGGATCTATTTCTCCCCTAGAATCATGCTATAGAGGGTCTAGATGAGAATTTAGTAATCCCAGGAGGTCCACCTCCTCCAAAGATACAAATGGGCAGATCAACAACCCAGTTACATTCCAGCAAGGCTTGAGGGACATAAAATCAACGCACGTCAAAAATATGCAATAATAATATTTTTATTAGGATTGCAACAGAAGCACAGAATATTATCATTTATGAGCCCTGGTGTGGTGCTACGGGTTAATGCACTGGACTGCAAGGTTGGTTTGAACTGCAAGGTCGGCTTTTTAAGCTCACCAGTCGCTCCTTGGAAACCCTATACAAGGTTGCTATGAGTTGGAACCAACTCAACAACACTTAACAATTCTCATATTAATTTCTTATCGTTATAAGGGACCCAAAGTTCAGAAGTTTATAGGTTGGCGTAGGACATGTTTTTCTAACAGAATCTCAGAAGAAATGATTCCTAGTCCCATTCTACCCACACATGTTGTGTGTGTCATCTTAGGGTTACAAGTTGTTATTGTGTGCAGTAGAGTTGATACCAACTTGTAGCAACCCTATGTGACAGAACAGAACTGCCCCACAGGATTTTCTAGTCTGCAATTAAAAAAAATTTTTTTTTGGAGTCAGACACTTAGAAGTCATGACTAGCAGTATGATGCTGGGTAAGTAGATGAAATTCTCTGAGACTTTGCTTCTATGTCTATAAATTGGGATGAGAATACCCAGCCCACAGGATTGGTATGAGAACTAAGTAAGCAAAGGTTTGTATTGTGTCTAGCATGGTAGCATATTGGTTACGAGTCAGGCTGCCAACCTCAAGGTCAGCAGTTCAAAACTACCAACAATTCTGAGGGAGAAAGATGAGGCGTTCTGCTTCTGTAAAGATGTGCAGCCTCGGAAACCCTGTGCAGGGTCACTATGAGTCGGCACCGACTCCATAGTACTTAACAACAACAACAACATGCATATAATTGGAGTCCTGGTGTGGCGCTGTGGGTAAATGCACCAGACTGCAAAGCCATTTGAACTACAAGGTCGGTGGTTCAGGCTTACAGGGTCACTATGAGTCAGCACCGATTCCACGGTACTTACCAACAACAATAACAGCAAAGATATAGAGCATAAAATTGTTGTTGTTGTTGTTGTTAAGTGCCGTCAAGTAGGTTTAACTCATAGTGATCTTAAATAGGGATTCCAAAGAGAAGCTGGTAGATTCCAACCACCGACTTGTGGCTAGCAGTCCAGTGTTTATCCTACAGCACCACATCAGGAGTCCATAAAGTTCATAAATGTTAAATGTTGGGGTCAAGCCAACCTGAGTGTAAATTCTAACTTTGCCATGTACCAAATTAAAGACCTTAGATCAGTTATTTAAACTGACCCCAAATTATTCATTTATTTGATCAGTTATTTGTTCCAGACCCCAAATTCCTCACCTGTGAAATGTGGCACAGGGTTGATGTGAGAATGAAATGAACTTACACATGTCTACTGAAGCTTCCCTGTCTTACCTGAAAGGCTGTTCGTGACCATTGATTTAAAGCAGACCTTCTTGAGTCACCATTTAATTTCTTTCACACCATTTCTATCTGAAAGAATGGTCTACCTTTCTCTTATCCAGGAGCCGCATGAATAGTCTGCAGTTTTTACAGGAACTGATTGGCAGGTCCTTTCTCCTATGGAGTAGCTTGTGGGTTGGAACCACCAGCCTTTTAGCTAGCAGCTAAATGCGTAACCATTGTTCCACCAGTACTTCTTGGGGTAAGAAAGAGGAGGTGAAGCTTAAGGCAGGACTTGGAAGATAGACACAATTTGGGGAGGGTGGAAAAGGTGTGTGATAAGATCAAGCCTCTCTTTTCAGGGTTTCTGTTCACAGAGGAAGGTGGGCCCTGCTGACAACACCATTTATCCGTGAGTTTCTCCCTGATCTATATGTACAATCTATCACTGAAGGTGTCATTGTTGTTAAGTGCAATCGAGTTGGTTCACTCATAGTGAACCAGTATGGGTTTCCATGGAGTAGCTGGTGGGTTTGAACCACCAACCTTGTGGTTAGTAGTCCAGTGCTTATCCTACCTATCACTGAAGTTGTTGTTGTTGTTGTTGTTAAGTGCTGTCGAGTCTATTCTGACCCATAGCGACCCTGTATAGGGTTTACAAGAAGCAGCTGGTGAGCTTGAACCACCAACCTTGCAGTTCAAACAGCTTTGCAGTCTGGCACATTAACCCACAGCACCACACCAGATGCTATATCTATTCCATTACAATAAGGTTTATCCATCAGCCTTATCTCCCCGTCCCAAGCAAAACTGGAGCATCCCATAAAAGCTGTCACCATAGAGACATGGTAATCTGCTTTCTAAATACACTGGAGGCAAAGGAGAGCTCTTCATGTTTACTAATGGCTCCCAAGGAGCATCTCTGTGGGAGTTAGGGATCCCCCATCTGGCCGGAGGCTGGGCTGCCACAAATGCTATCATCATAGTGGTAGGTGGGGAGACAGAACATCCCCGTCAGTTACTAAGTTGAGGGACCCAGGGCTGCTCGCACTTTCAAGCAAGAACCAACGTGGACTCTCAGAGTAAACACCAATGAAGAGAGAAACAGCTCCCGTCTTTGTGAACACTCCCACTCTCTCTGACTTCCTGGTTTCTTAAAGAATGTTTTCAATGCCAACTTAAATATTTGGTTGGGAGGTACGACCTGTGAGCCCAGAATGGAAGTCAAATTATTCCACAAATATTGCTTATTTAAATAGTATTTTTAAAAAATATATCATGTTCAGTGGTGAAGAACTACTAAATTATTGAACTCCCTGAAGCACCCTGTAGGCTTTACAGTGGCTTGTGAAGCCCTATAAAAGAATGCAATAAATAGTCAAAAAGAAAAGCTGAGCTGCGTGGCAGAATGCCTCTATGAGCCAACACTAAACATCTTCATGTAATCTTTCCACTTAAACCAATGATTAAACAGATTAAACAGATGATTAAACAAATAAAGATTAATGAAACAAGTAAAGTAATCAAATCTGTATGGGTATATAAACGAATGATTCCAGACAATATTAGAACAAATTGTCTAAAACTAATAGCGAATGCGTCATTTCAGTCCCAACAGCTTTTGTTGGGCTCTCACTTGGATGTAATCAAAACATTTGTTTAAACTAAGATGGATATGAGGCGCTAAGATGTCAGTTTCTTGAAAGAGAAAAATAAAACAAAAGAAATGTCTTCTGTAAAGAGATTGGCAACGTCAACAAGGCTGTGTTACTGGGAATCGGAGAGCTGAGTTAAGGGATATGCTAAGCTTGAATGTTGCTCTTTTTTTTTTTTTTTTTAATAGGCTTGACTCAAACAACAAATACAAGCAAGCTGAAAGAAGACAGAGATTTCCAAACTACTTGAGAATTTGAGCAGGAGTAGCAAAACTGTTCAAATATCCTCCAGCATTTTAGAAATCCCTTTTTAATTATTGGTCATTGATATGCTAATAACAATGCGTGCTTATCTATTCCTTCTTTCCCTCAGAGGCTAAATAGACTCTGTATAAGGAGCTCTGGTAGCGTAGTGGCTATGAATTGGGCTGTGAACCTGAAGGTCAGCAGTTCGAAACTACCAGCTGTTCTGCGGGAGAAAGATGAGGCTTACTGCTCCCATAAAGATTTATAGTCTCAGAAACCCTGTACAGGGTCGCTATGGGTCGGAACCAACTCCACGGCCCATAACAACAACAACAGTCTTGAAAGAAGCAAACTCATATTTCTTAGCAAGTCAGTGCCTAAGCATTAGTGGTGTAGTAGCTAGCAGATCACCAGGCCTTTTCTGCTGAGACCTGTTCAGCTTGCTAACATCACACAAGTCCAAAGTCACACAGCTAATTAGTGACAGATTGCAGCCTCGAATTTCCATTCAATTTCCCACTTTTGATGTCCCCTCCATCCCACCATGCTGGAGAATGGTTCTGGATCTGAAATCTCTCAGCATCTCGCATCATCTCTGGCAAAGCCCGCTGGCAAACTTTCGACCTTCCTTTGTCCTCAAAAACAACAGCTTTCCACTCCACACGGCCATCTGCCATTTGCTATCCTTGTTTGCTTATTTTAGCTACAATGGACAATGGGTCTAAAATTTAGGTTCTGCTTGTGTGAGCTACCCAAAGCCAAAATCAATTCCCAGGCACGTCCATCTTGGAGTGGAGACCACAAAGTGAAGAGCGGTTCTAGCCCCCAAAAATTCAAGCAGGGAAGGATTTAGCGAGCTTCTGCCCTCTCCACATTTCCTGGGTCACTAAAGGGGCTCCTTCCATTAAAAATTCTCACTCATCTGTAACCCAAGAAATAAATCAGGTGCTCAACTGAACCGCACTTCCAGGGTGGCCTCCCATCAAACATCAGGGATTTGGCACCACGGGCACCAATATTTATAGATCGGGTCAGGCAATGACACATTAAGCACGTTCTAAGAAACCGAGGGTCTTGCATGCTTGGCCCCAACAGGGGAGGATAGAAGGAAATGGAGCATTGGAGATCTGCAGAACATTTCCAGTTGTCTTCAATGACCGGGAAAGCAGTGTGGGAGGGAAGACGAGGCATTCCCAAGGGACTTTAAGCTTGTGTGTTTGTGTGTGTGTGTGTGTGTCTAGTTACCCAGTTGGCATTGCCCTCAAGTCAGTTCCAACTCAAGGCGACCCCATATGTGCAGAGCAGAACTGTCCCACAGGGGTTTCAAGGATGTGATCTTTCAGAAGCAGATTGCCACACTTGCCTTCTGAGACATCTCTGGGTGGGTTCCAACTGCCAACATTTTAGCTAGTCGAGTGTTTAATTGTGTACACCATCCAGGGACTCCAAGGTATCAAGCAGGCCCTCTGATCTTAGATGGCAGTTTGAATTATGGGTGTTTCCATCAGTAACAAGCAAGCCTCCAGCTTCAATGCACAGTTGCTGGCACAACAGCAGGTACCCACTAAACTCATTAATAGGGCTGATGGAATAAGATGCCTTTCAGAATAAAGAGATCTAAGTTTTGCTCAAAGAACACAGCGCTAATCAACCAGGGAATGGGATTGTACCTTCAAGGAGTGGGCAGTTTGGAGAAGGAAACCAGCGGCATGTGCGTGGTACAGATGATGTGTGATATTTCATGAGCTTTCTCTTTTGCTTTTTTGGAGGCAGTCTTCCTGGTCCATCCCAGGAAACCATCAGCTGGAGAGAGACTGGATTTGTTTCTAAAGGGATGCAGAGGAAAGAGTGAGGTGGTCTTCAGTGATTGACATACAAAGTGTGTGTGGGGGGGGGAGGGCGTTATGCATTAGGATGAGCCTTCCAGACTGAGCTACTGTCTCCGGGAGGATTTCCTAAATTCTTGGGTCTCTTCCAATAGCATATCAACCATCAGGATGAGGGGCCACAGCCCATGACTCCTGCTAGGTTCAGCCAGGACTTGGAGGTAGATAGGGGTTAGATATGGACCATCATATAGAGCTGCCAGAGCAAGTGGTGCAGAAGTGAACTGTCCAGCCAGTGGGGCAGACACAGGACTGACTAACCTCAACTCCAGCCCAGTGGGTATTGGGGACAGCCAAGAGGTGTCACTGGGTCTTGGCCAAGACAAAGACAATGGGGTAAAATTTTTATCTGACACAGGCTAATGTCCCCAGGGCCAACAACACCCAGTGGACAAGGGGTTTGTGGGCAAAGAACATTCTGCCCAGGTATTCAAACTTGTCCCTTCTCATACACCTGGACTCTATCTTAGGACGTGCAACTATTGAGTATTTTTATTCAAATGAGGAAACATTTTCCTAGTTAAAATGATCAGAGCCAATGATAACCAATCACATGGGATCATTAGTTGATTTTTTTCCCCCTCTTCTAACCAATATTGGGAAGATCTGGTTTGTTATAGAAAAAAACTAAACTGTTATATTTTCTATACCCTACTAGATTGTTGGGTGAGTAAATGCAAATGTACAATGCAAGGCACTGTGTTGTTATTGTTGTTAAGTGCTGTTGAGTTCCGACAGTTCCTATCCACAGCGACCCTGTATAGGGTTTCCGAAGAAAACCGTGAGCTCGAGCTGCCAACCTTGCAGTCAAACGACTTTGCACATTAACCCACAGCGTCACACCAGGACTCCAAGGTAGTGTGTGCTTGTTACGTTGTTGTTGTGAAGTGCCGTCAAGTTGATTCCGACCCATAACGACCCTCTACAGGGTTTCCGAGGAGCAGCTGGTGAACTTGAATCTCTGACCTCGCAGTTCAAATGACTTTGCAGTCTGACACGTTAACCCACAGCACCACACCACGACTTCGGGCCGAATAAGTGGAAAGACAGTAAGTGTGGTAGAAGTGCAGAGCAGAGCAAGATGAGGACTGAATGGCCAGCTCCAGATAGATCTCGGCTGAAAGTAGAGAAAAACAATGAATAACGTTGCAAAGAACGGGAATTCCAGAACACTTAGTTCATGAGGAACAGGTGCACAGAAGAACAAGACGTAATTGTTCAAACAGAACAAGGGAATAGTGTGTGGTTTAAAATCAAGGAAGGTGTGTGTCAGCATTATATTCTTTCATCATACTTGTTCAATCTGTATGCTGAGCAAATAATTCTAGATACTGGACTATATGAAGAAGAACTTGGCATCAGGACTGGAGTAAGGTTCATTAACAATTGTGATATACAGATGACACAAACTTGCTTGCTGAAAGCAAAGAACTTGAGACATTTATTGATGAAGATCAAAGACTACAACCTTCAGTTCAATGTTTTGCTAAGAAAACAAAAATCCTCACAACTGGGTCAATAAATAACATCATGATAAGTGGAGGAAAGATTGAAATTGTCAAAGACTTTATTTTACTTGGACCCACAACCAACTCTCATCAAAGCAGTAGTCAAGAAATCAAATGGCATATTGCACTGGGAAAATCTGCTACAAAAGACCTCTTTAAAGTGTTAATGAGCAGAGAGGTCACTTTGAGAACTAAGGTGTACTTGACTCAGGCCTTGGTATTTTCAGTCGCCTCATATGCATGTGAAAGCTGGACAATGCATAAAGAAGACCAAAGAAGAATTGATGCATTTAAATTATGATGTTGGTGAAGAATATGGACTACTGCAAGAACCAACAAATCTGTCTTGGAAGAAGTACAGCCATAATGTCCCTTCGAACTGAAGATGGTGAGACTTCCTCTCATGTACTTTGGACATGTCATCAGAATGGACCAGTCCCTGGAAAAGGACACCTTGCTTGGTAAAGTGGAGGGTCAGCAAAAAAGAGTAAGATTCCCCAACAAGATGAATTGGCACAGTGGCAGCAGCAAAAGGTTCAAACATAACAATTGGAGGAGGATGGTGCAAGACCAAGGAGTGTTTTGTTTTGTTGAGCATGGCTCAACTGCACCTAGCAACCTGTGGACAAGGAGCCGAGTGGTGCAGCAGATAAGCGCTTGGCTGTGAATCCATGGGAGAAAAACCTGGTAATCCGCTTCCGTAAAGATTTCAGCTTCCGAAGCCCTGTGGGGCAGCTATCTGTCACTTGAGGCGACTTTGCTAAATTGGCCCACAGTTAAGATCCATCTGACATCAACAGTGACAGCCCTCGTTCCAAGTCCTCTTCCGAATCTGGATCGGATTTCTGGCAGTTCCCTGTTGATGAACTGCTGCAATCATTTCTGAATTATCTTCAGCAAAATTTTATTTGCATGATAGATCATGATTCTTGATATTGTTTGATAAATGTCTGCATTCTGTTGGGTCACCTTTCTGTGGTATGGACATAAATATGGATCTCTTTTAATTGGTTTTTCAGGTAACTGTCTTCCAAATTTCCTGGCATAGAATAGTGAATGTTTCCAGCACTACACCAGTTTGTCAAAATATTTCCATTTGTATTCTGTCAATTCCTGGAACCTTGTATTTTGCCAATGCTTTCAGCGTAGCGTGAACGTCTTCTTTCAAAACCATTGGCTCTTGATCATATGGTGTCTCTTGAAATGCTTCAACATCGACCAATTCTTTTGGGTACAGTGACTCTGGGTATTCCTTCCATCTTATTGTGACGCTTCCTGTATCATTGAGAATTTTGTCCCTAGAACCCTTTGGTCTTGAAAGTCAAAGCTTGAATTTTTCTTCAGGTCTTTCAGCTTGAGAAATGTGGATTGTGTTCTTCACTTTGGAGTTTCTAACTCCCCGACTTTGCGTATTTCATTTTAATACATTATTTTATCTTCTTGAGCTGCCCTTTGAAAATTTTTGTTCAGTTCTCTTACTTCCTCATTTCTTCTATTCACTTTAGCTTCTCTAAGCTCAAGAGCAAGTTTCAGAGTCTCTTTTGTCATCCATTTTGGTTTTCTCTTTCCTTCCTGTCTTCCTGTATGATGTTCTTGATGTCATCCCTCAATTCTGCTGGTTTGCAGTCATTAGAGCTTAATGCATCAAATCTGTTCTTGAGCTGGTGTCTAAATTCAGGTGGGATCTACTCAAGGTCATATCTTGGCTCTCATGGTCTTGTTTTAATTTTCTCCAGCTTCAGTATGAATTTGCATCTGAGCAATTGATGTGGTCTGTTCCACAGTCACCTCCTGACCTTGTTTTGGCTGATGACATTGTGTAGCAACCCGCAACTGTCTGCATTGTATATAGGTATCTGTTCAGTTGATTACCTGTGACTCCCAGGTACAGCGTGACTATTATGACTTCCTTGGTAGATATTTTCATGGCCCACCTGGATCTGCAACATCACACCGCTAGCTGACCTGACCCATTCCCACCCCTCTCTTACGATTAATCCACGGACCCAGAAAGGATCTGCCCTGCTCTTCACCCTCCTGGGTTAGCCTGGTCTCCAAGATGCCTCCAAGTGTCAGTCTGTGCACCCTGACTGAGAGACCATGTGCAGAACCCTGGGACCCAACATCTTCTGGGTCCTCTGAGTTCATGCTGTGCAACCCACCCAACCACCTTATGTCAGCAGATTTGCGCAGTAGTCAATAAGTGGTCAGCCCTTGGCTTGTTCCATCAACTCCTTTATACAGAGTTCGGAAGAGTCAAGAGTATGCATTTGTTCAAATACAGAAACCCAGAAGGAACCAAAGTAGAGGGCTGAACACTGTTCTTCTAGTTCTGACCTCTGACCTCCCTTCTTCCCCGGAAGAGTGCTTGCCCTTTGGGGCACCCTGTTTCCAGCCAACCTGGGACCTGCCTGGGAAGGTCAAAGTCCCAAGCAGCCCTGGCAGCAGGAGCCACCCAGTCTAAGAGCAGCAGAGACAACCACATTGTCTCCAGCTCCCAAAGAGGCCTGACTCTGCTCTTTCAGGGCTCCAGCAGGTCGGCTCTGCTCCGAGCAGTTTGTTTTTTGAAAGTCTCATAAATTTCCAAGAAACTTCTCCAGACAACTGTCACGAAGCTGCACCTGCCAAACAAACACAAACAGAGCTCTCCTCTACCAGATTAGTTACTTAATTAAGAAGAGAAAGAGACAAGGCACATAATGTGGAGATAATTATCCATCCTGCCAAGTCTCCAAGTGTAGCGTCGCATACGCAGGCAAATTGCAGCACCGCCGCTAATACATATTCATCCAAAGTTGTAACTGCTGTGAGCATTTCCACACAGACAGCAATATGTTCAACCAACAATCTGAGCTGCTTCTTGAATTCCAGCATCTTTCCACACCCTCACCCTGCCTTCCCAGGCCCCCTCCCTGCTTTTCTGTGAAGGAATTTGCTAAACAAAGCAAATAGCAAACCAGTTACAAGTGAAGGCAACCAAAACCCACTTCAGGGAACTCTGATGGGACCCATCAATTCTGAGCCCCAAAATGAGGTGTTTGTGTCTGTTTGTTTTCTCTTCCTAGCCTGTTGACTCATTCAGTTGTATTTCCTTTCATTGAATTCATGGGGTAGTTCACAGTCCCTGAATAGTTAATGGTCTCTGGATAGACAGTTGGCACTTTGAATCCCTCCAGAGTACCTTGGAAGAAAGCTCTGGTAGTCAGCTTACAAAATGTCCTGACTCTTGAAAACCCTGGAGTCCTAGTGTGGCACTCAAGGATAATGCACTGGACCAAAAGGTCAGCGGTTCAAACCCACCAGATGCTCCTCAGAAACCCTAGATAGGGTCTCTATGAGTCAGAGCCAGCAGGACGGCACTTAACAATAACTGAAAATCCTATGGAGCAGTTTTATTCTGAAACACACAGGGTCTCCATGCGTCACAGGTGACCCAGTGGAAATTGGTTTTTGCTATCCTTGGTGTATTTACGGTGTAAGGCTCAGTGCCATGGGGCACAGAGATGACTAAACTGAGGCCTCAGTCCAAAAGACAATCTCTGGGGAGACAAGGTCTCCTCTGTGAGCTGAGCAGAGTGAACGCCATTTTAATCTTGTCTGAAAGAGGTTAAAGGAATGCCAAAAACCACGCAGCAACTAAGTAACCAACTTGGACCTTGAACCTAGATTGTTTGACTCTAAATCCTGTGAACAAGGCAGACAAGGGGAAATTCGTCCTTTAAGGCAGAAGAGAATACAGTAAAAAACAGATCCTGAGAAAGCGCAAGAGATGAAGGCTCTGCTCCCATCCCTAATATTTACCAGCTTTTCCAGCTTCGGGCAAGTCAATGAGCTGCAAAAGCTATTGATTTCTTTATGAATAAAATGGAAAGAGAGAGATCGAAGGATAAAAGTGCTGACCAGTTTAAATAAAATCTGATTTCTAAAACTGCTGCCTAGGACGGTGCCTGGCTCAAGGTATAAACTCATGAGCTAAGTGCACCTTTCCTTTGGCTAAAATGGAAGGACAAACTGAGGACAGGAGGACTGGAGAACAGAATCTATGAGAGCAGGTGAAACCCTGGGAGGCTTCATGGAGGCAGTGTGATTGGTATAGGCTTTGGAGTGGGATAAAACCTTAGCAGACAGAAATAGAAGCAAGAATATTTCAGGTACAGGTAAAAAACATGGAGATGGGAAGGGATCAGACCCTTCAAGAGAGAGAACTAAAGTTGTGGCCAGAACCTGGGGTAGGGGTAAAGAGGAAGACCAGGCTCGAAGGGTAGACTGGGTCAGGTGGTGGAGGGCCTTGAATGCCAGAGAGAGAACAAGCAAGGACAATTGGAACACAGTTTGGAAAGTGGATCTAAGTTTGAATACGTTGTTAGCAGCTGACAGTCGTGTATTTGGAGGATAAAGCCCATGAGGAATCTTGAGATACCCAGAGAAGAAGGAATTTGGCTTAATTACTTCTAGAATATGCTCAAGTGTTTAGGAAATTGACAATGCTGTCCACCTTGTCTAAAAGCACACTGAATGCACACCACACTGTTAATGTGGCACTGCAGGGTCAGCGCTGGACACTGAACTGCTAACCATGAGGTCGCCGGTTCAAACCCACCAGCTGCTTCTCAGAAACCCTATACAGGGCCATTATGAGTCACAACTGACTTGATGGCACTTAACAACAACAACAACAATCTATCCCTATCTGGTGCCCCACTTCTCTCTATTTCAGCCCTCCTTGGTCTCCGTCAGCCAATTTCTAAGAAAGGCGATGAAATGGACTTATTTCAAACTCAGAAGTGCTCTCCTCTCCCCAGGTCTTTCAGGAGCTCTGGTAGCATAGTGATTTATGTGTCAGGCTGCTAACCTCATGGTCAGCAGTTCAAAACTACCAGCCGTTCCACGGGAGAAAGATGAGGCTTTCTGTTCCCATAAAAGATTTACAGCTTGGAAAACCTTGTACAGGGTCGCTGTGAGTAAGAACCAACTCCACAGCACACCACCACCTCCCCCCACCAAGTCCTTCAAGTCCTGGTGTGGCTCTGAGGGTTAATGCAATGGACTACAAGGTCAGCTTGAACCACAAGGTAGGGGGTTCAAGCTCACCAGCTGCTCATTAGAAACCTTATGCAGGGTCGCTATGAGTTGGAACTGACTCAACGGCACTTAACAAAACAACAACACCCCAGGTCCTTCAGGACCCCAAAAGGCAGTACATGGAGGTGATTGTCCTACCTGATGTAACCTTAAAGGTCAGGACATAGCATCTTTAACCCTCACACCCTGACTCTGAACCAAACATAACAAAAATTTTCATTTGATTGAGGTTTCCTAGAAAACAGAGTGAGAATGCTTCTGGTTCAAAGAGAAACAGTGCAGGGATCAATTAGCAATGCCTGTCAAGGGCACAGTATGGAGGAGTGACCACAAAAGTATATGCTATTTTTTTAGAAAGGATCCTGGCTCCTTAGCTAGATTAAACCTACATCAACTCTTGGATTCCCATGTCTGAAGGAATTGTTGTTATTGTTAAAAGTTCTGACACATAACAACCTGTATAGAAGTTCCAAGGAGCAGCTGGTGGATTTGAATGGCCGACCTTATGGTTAGCAGTTCAGTGCTTATCCAACTGTGCCACACCAGTACTTCTTTGAAGGAGGAGAGACCAGAAAGATTATTAATAGGTGTTGTGCTGCAGGATAAGCACTGGACTGCTAACTACAAAGTTAGTGGTTCAAAACCACCAGCCGGTCCTTGGAAATTCTGTACAGGGTCATTATGCGTCAGAACTGACTTAATGGCACTTAATTACAACAGCGTCATATATAGAACTCTTAGAGGGTTAGACTAAAGAGGAAATGCCTTTATTCTACAGTTGTTTTTCCATGGTTTAAAATGAGAAATAACCCATCACAGTGGTTCTCAACCTGCAGTGTGCATCAGAATAATCCAGAAAGCTCTTTCTTCCTGCCAACTCGTTGAACAAAGTTGAATTCCAAGCATCCACTTCAGGCATTTCCTTGAAATGACCTTCCCCTAAGAGCTAATTAGGGTCTCCCTCTTCAGAAGGAACCTGGGCCCCCTTAGCTAGAGTCTCCCTTAGCCTAAACCCCGGGCCCCGCCCATGCTTCTAAGCCTGCCAAGAGCTTCTTGTTTCAACCTAGCATCTGTCTAAGTTGTTTCTTTTGTCCCTTCCTGTCTCCCACCTGCTCACTGGAACTTCTAAATTAGTCATCTGTTGTCAAGGAAACGCGCTACTTCCTCCAAGGTGTGAATCCAGGGGGGTTAATTGGGGGGCTTGAGGGAGGGGAGAGATTTACTGAGACTAGAGTGGTCTATGGACTCCTGCTGTGGCAATATAGGATCAGCACTGGACTACAAACCACAAGGTCAGCGGTTCAAACCCACTAGCTATTCCTCAGAAACCCTATACAGGCTCACTATGAGTCGAAACTAACGCAATAGTACTTCAGAACAACAACAGAGCATGTTCCATACATCCAACCATACCTGGATAGCTAAGGCTAGAGTAGAGTCTCACAAGGTGAGGCCATCCTACAGCATCGCCTTGTGGTTGTTAAGTGCCGTTAAGTCATTCTAACTCATAGCAATCCTGTATAGGGTTTCCAAGGAGCGGCTGGTGGGTTTGAACTGCTGACCTGTGGTTAGCAGTCCAGTGCAGTGCTTATCCTACAGCACCACACCAGGATCACCTTGTTGTTAAGTACTGTCGAGTCGGTTCTGACTCAGCGACCCTGTTTAGGGTTTCCATGGAGTGGCTGGTGGGCTTGAACTGCCGACATTGCAGTCCAGCGCTTATCCAACAGCACCACACCAGGATCACCTTAGAGGGTTGTTAAATGCTGATTTCTGTAAAATTGAAAAATACAAAACGATCAGGCTTACTGGTCAGATCGAGACTGCCAGAATCTGGAGACTTTGTCATCCCTCAGGTCTGGAAGTGAATTCTCCCCTGTGGCTTAATTTTTAGTTAAATGACAGACAGTCCTATAAAGGGAACAATGACACTAGGGACGTACACGCTCCTTAGAATCATCCACCACCTGAGATCCAAATGGCATAATTTACCCAAGGACAAAGTTCAGAGGGTTGGGCAAGAAAGAGGCATGGAAACAGGAAATGCAGGGGGAAAGAGAGCAAGGAAACATCTTATCCATTGTGGGGTTGCCATGAAGCAGATGAAACAAAATGTCCATGAATTGTTGAATGGAAAACGGATCTGCTCTGTAGAACTTCACCCAATTTACAATAAAAAGTTTTCTTTTTTAAAAATACAGATTCCTGTATCCCACTCCAATCTATTTAGTGGGTACCTCAAAGGAGCCCAGAAACTATTTGTGGTGCTGGGAGACTCATGGCAGGATAGGAGGGGTGTCTGCAGGTCAAAGAAAAGCATCTCAAGTGTTTCTGAAGGGTTGTGTCTTTTTCTCTAACTTGAGCACTTGACCAGGTGTTTCCAACAGTTATATTTTCATCATTTGACATTTTTAGGGGTGTGTGTGAGGAACTTGGGTGGCCAAATTTGCACTGATAGCACAAGGTTAGTGGTTCATGCCCACCAGCTGCTCCTCGTAAACCCTATATAGGTTAACTATGAGTCAGAACAGACTCCACGGCACTTAATAACAACAACACAACACTAACCTAAAGATTGGCAGTTTGAATTCACCCAACTGCATCTCGTAAGAAAGGCTTGGCGATTTGTTCCCATACAAAAGTCAAGAAAACTCTATGGAAAATTACTACTCTGTAACTTATAGGAAAGTGAAGAGGACTTGAAACATTTATTTATGAAGATCAAAGAGCACAGCCTTTGATATGGATTACATCTCAATGTCAAGAAAACAAAAATCCTCACCACTGGACCAATAAACAACATTCTTATCAACGGAGAAAAGATTGAAGTTGTCAAGGACTTCATTCTTCTTGGATCAACTATCAACACTCGTGGAAGCAGCAGTCAAGAGATCAGATGACGTATTGCATTGGGCAAATCTGCTGCACAGGAACTTTTTAAAGTATTGAAGAGCAGAGATGTCAGCTTGAGGACTAAGGTGCCCCTGACCCAAGCCATGGTGTTTTCAATAGCCTCATATGGATGCAAAACCTGGACAGTGAATAAGGAAGAGTTGTGGTGTTGGAGGAGAATACTGAAAGTGCCATGGACTGCCAAAAGAACCAATAGATCTGTTTTGGAAGAAGTGCAGCCAGAGTGCTCCTTGGAGGTCAGGATGGCTAAGCTTCGTCTCTTATACTTTGGACATATTGTCCAGAGGAAACAGTCGCTGGAGAAGGATGTCATGCTGGGTAAGGTGGAGGGTCAGAGAAAAAGAGGAAGACCCCTAACGAGATGGATTGTCCAGGTGGCATCATTGATGGACTCAAGTGTGGCAGTGGTAGTGAGGTTGGCCCAGGATTGGACATTGTTTCGTTCTGCTGTGCATGGGGTTGCTATGAGTCGGTTCTGACTCAATGGCACCTGACAACAACAACAACAACAACTTGTAGGGTCACCATAGTGAGAATCAATTCAGTGGTAATGAGGTGTGTGTGTGTGAGAAGAGAGAGAGAGAGACACAGAACTGGAGAGGCAGAGATTCAGAGACAAAACAATACAGAAAGCCAGCCTTGTGCTTTGGAACATTTTCTGTATGCCTTGATAAATGATTTCCTGTTTCTGGCAAGTACACTTGAGCTCTCACTGTGGACAGGGCATTTGGATATTGTTAAAAGAAAAATAAGTATTTAATGAAATCTCTGTTCTTGACAGACCTGGTGGTGGTGGTGGTGGTGGTGGTGTGCTGAGGAGTTGGCTCTGAATCATAGCGACCCTGCATAGGGCTTCCGAGGTTGCAAATCTTTACGGGAGCAGAAAGCCTCATCTTTCTCCCACGGGAAGGCTGGTAGTTTCGAACTTCTGACTTTGCAATTAGCAGCCTGATTTGTAACCACTACACTACCAGAGCTCCTTTGACAGATCTAAAAGAACTTTTAAAAAAAGGAATAGTTTAGTGCTGAGATCAAATCCTCACAGCTTCCACTGTTCCCTGGAGAACTACGCTTCCCACGGCTGATGGACCTAGTGTTCTGTTTATGTATCTGGGAGTCATTGACTCTCCCTCTGCTCTGCAGAACATTTGATTGCTTTGGAAACAGTTCTGTCTTATTCAAATACAGAGGTCATGGTGACATGTGTTTGTTCTCTCATCCCATACTGCTCCAGCATCTACTCTAAGCCAGATGTCTTATTAGACCTCATCTTCTGTAGTGGTTAGGGGAGGCACTGCATTCTCAGGCTCATTGGACTGATGAGGAAATAGAGTCAAGATCTCAATAAGAGGCAGGGGTCTCTGTGCAAGAGAAGTTCTCTCTCCATAGTCTGCATCAATGGGATCTGTCCTGAGCCAAAGCCAGGATTCTCCACCCTCATGAGTGACCAAAGGGGCAGTGACATTTTCATGTCAATATCTTCTGATGAAAATGTCTGCTGCTATGTAAGTTTTAAGACTGTCAGGAGGAGAAAGGCAATGGTGTGGAAAGCCATAAACTCAGTGACAAATGGCCTGGGAAGGCTGAGGATCACTGCCCCATGTTACAAGGACGGTCTGCCTGTCTCAGTCCTCCTACATAAGCTCTCTGCCTCCAGACTTGAAATACAGAGGAGAAATAGCAGACCTGGTACCTATGGACCAGGAACGTGCCTCCTAATTCCTTCTGTTTCTGCAGAGTCCAGTCTAAGCGTAGTTCCTTTTTCACAAAGTGTTTCAGGAAGATGGATTTGTGGGTTTGACTACTGTTGCTGTTATTTATGGTTGTCGTTAAGTGCCGTCAACACAGTTGTGACTCGTAGCAACCCTGTATAGGGGGGTTTCCAAGGAGCAATTGGTGGCTTTGAACTGCCGACCTTGTGGTTTGCAGTCCAGTGCTGATCCTACAGTGCCACAAATACTCCGAACTCACAGCAATCCCAGGCACAACCAGATGAAACGCTGCTGGTAGTTGATCCTGTTCCACCCCCAGGGTCAGAATGTTGGGATCTGTTGAGTGTTCATTGGCTAATTTTGGGGAGGTGGATTTCCAGGCTTTTCTTCCTAGTTTCTCTTAGTCAGCAAACTATGCTGGAACCTATTCAACATTATAACAACATATAAGCCTCCACTGACAGGTGGAAGCTGAGTACAAAGCTTATTGGCTAGGAATCAAACCAGAGTCTCCTACATGGAAGGCAAGAACTCTGCCCCTAACCCCCACGGCCTTCCTCGTGTTTAAGTGAGAGTGGTTATTGGAAAAGGGTAGTGGTACTTTCAACACGATGGTGCTGGTGTAGTCAAGACTAATCTGGGTGGTCCTGGAGGTTCATTCACAACACTGTAGCCCAATGGGTAGACTTAGCTCACAAGTCAAACACGTTGACACTAGCCATGACTCGCGAAGACACCTGCTTCATAACAAGACCTCGTCAGCAAGAAGTTCCCATTTTCACATCCCGAGGCCCCTTTTCTATAACTCAGTAGAACAATGTACTCATAAGGCAGGACTCTTTTTCCCACAGTCCACCCAGTCCAGTGACCCTAAATGTGCTCTCTGGGGGTAATAGAAGATTGGGAGCTTGGGCAGATTGCGCTACTTTTCTGTTTGGAAATTGTACCCCTGGATAGTCCATTCTACGCTGAGGCCATGCTAGAGTGTAAATGTGACAAGGGTGGTGATCAAGGTAAAGGGCCAACACGATGGCACTTGTACTGGTGAAAGTACATGAAAAATCAGTATGTAACTATCATGGGAATCCATCGCTGCATTGGGGCTGGTCCGGATGGGTTGGCAAGTGCTACAGAAAATGCTTTAGAGATGCTTGTACGGCTGGGCGGAATCAACTGTCCAGGCCGGAAAACTGATGACAGCCTTATGAAGCTCACTCCAGCCTTGCTGAGGACGTCTAGGTGAGGTTAGACCGCCCTGCCTGCCATGGGGAGAGCCTATTCTCATTTCCATGTGTCCTCCTGCCCATCAGGGTGACAAACAGCTGTATCTGTTTCACTCAGCTATGCCGCTGGACACCGGGGTCACCATTTCTCATCTCTCCTCTCCTTCCCTTCCCTGGTTAGGCTCATGGTACCTGGGCCTGATAGGTCACTGCCAACACAGTTCTTACCTTCCTGCCCAACCACCTTAGCCAGGCCTTCTCCACAGGGAGATACAACTCGCTCCCCGTAAGCCCTGATTCTCTTTGAATGGGTGCTTTGCACATGTTTTCTTACTGCATCTTCATACTAGGATTATAAGGAGCTCTGCTGGTGCAATGCTTAAGCACTCAGCTGTTACATGAAAGACTCTGTAAAGGGTTTCCAAGGAGCGGCTGGTGAGTGTGGACCACCGACCTTGCAGTTCAGACACTTTAGCAGTCCAGTGCATTAACCCACAGTGACACACCATGACTCAGCTGCTGGATGAAAGACCCTATATAGGGTTTCCAAGGAGCAGCTGGTGAGCTTGGACCACCGACCTTGCAGTTGAAACAGACCTTGTAGTCCAGCTCATTAACCCACAGTGACACACCGTGACTCCGGTTTTAGGGCTAAACCCCAGTTAAATGTTTGCCTCTCCCACTTGCCAACAGTGTGAACTTGGAAACATGTTGCTAACTTCTCAGCTGCCATTCCTGCATCTGTAATGCACAACTGATAAAAACACCGACCTCTTTGTGTTATTGGGTAGATTAAAAAGAGGGAATGCATCTAAACACTTTAGCATACATGCATGGGCATATCCAATATCTGTAAAGTATATTATTCTGAGAGTTAATATTACAAACATGGAGAGGATTGAATGACTTTCTCAAGGTCAGTCACACAGCTGAAAAATCATAGCGCTAGACGTTAACTCTGCCCTTCCAGATTGTTCTGAACAGTGTGCAGACACTAATGTACTTGGTCACTAATGGAATAGCTGGAGGTTTGAGTACACCCAAGGTAGTTTGGAAGAAAGGTCTAACAATCTACTTCCCCAAAAATCAATCACTGAAAACGCTATGGAGCATACATAATTCCATTCTGACACATGTCAATCCAACTGAATTTTTTTTCACCTACCAGAGCACCTTAGGGCAGTGGGTCTCAGAAGTGGCCCCTGGACTATAGTCCCAGCTATGAAAGTCCTCTGGCAAGCCCCACCCTTGTTGTTGTTGTTGAAAAGTACCATGGAGTCGGTTCTGATTCATAGTGACCCTGCATAGGGTTTCCGAGGCTGTACTGAATTGAAAACACTAGGGCTTAGGTCCAATGTTTGAACAGTCTCCAGGGAATTCTGAGAGCATCTCAACTTTGAAAACTTTGAGAGGGTCCCTGTGTGGCATAACATTTTCTGCTTACTAACTGGTGTTGGAGAAGAATATTAAAAGAACTACGGTCTGCCAGAAGAACAAACAAATCTGTGTTGGAAGAAGTACAACCAGAATGTTCCTTAGAAGCCAGGATGGCCAGACTCGTTTCTCATATTTTGGACATATTATCAGGAGGGACCTGTCCCTGGAGAAGCAATTGTGCTTGGTAAAATGGAAGGTCAGCGAAAAAGAGGAAGACTCTCAACCAGTTGGCTTAGCACAGTGACAGCAGTAATGGGCTCAAGCTTAAAAACAATTGTGAGGATGGCACAGGACACGACAGTGTTTCGTTCTGGTGGGTATCTAACAACAACAACTAAAAGTCTGAACCTACCCAGCAGCATCATAGAAGAAAGTTCTGGCAATCTGCTTCCACAGGGATGACAGCCAAGGAAACCCTATAGAGCAGTTCTACTCTGTAACACATGAGGTCACCACGAGTCAGAGTCACCTCAATGGCAATGGATTTGGACTTGTTTGGTACAGAGAGATACAGCAGCATGCTCATTCAATTTCCTCAGTTACCACTGTCCCTGGCTCCCACGTGCCGGCTCCTTCCTTTAGATACAACTTCAGAACTTTTCATAGCCTCCTTGTCAAAGAAAGCTCAGGCAAAGCACATCTCCAAGAGCTGAGAGGATGAGGCGCAAAGGAGCAATGAAAACCAGGAAGGAAGTTGGCAACAACTGGAGGATAGTTATTTTGAGTGAATTTGTAAAAAAAAAAAAAACAAAAAAAAAAAAAAACATAAGGTGAGTCATCTTTTCATAAATTCATAAAACCTCTCTTTCACACCTCCTTTCTCTTTGCACCCCTCCCATCCCAGCCCTAACAAAAGACATAAGAAGATGCCTCACCTCACCGAATAGGCTGTGACCTTCACCTCACTCCAGACCATGCAGCCTGGCACCCCGAGGAATCGCAGCTGCAGCTATGAGACTCAGAAAAGGAAAAAGGAAGAGGTGATCACTTTCCCAAGCTAGCCTGGGCAGAAACGCCCGTGAGGTCCAGGGTGGGAGGTTAAATGCCAGACCAGGATAAGGCAAGTGAGTCACGGGAGATACAACATCAAGGAGACGCATATTCATAATTGCCCTGTCCTGAGATTAAGTGCTTCCTAAGAAGTTGCACCTTAACCCCTATCCCCAACCCCCCAAAATCAGCCCATTGCTACCAACTCAATTCCAACTACAGAGTAGAACTGCTCCATGGGGTTTACTTAGCAGTCATCTTTACAGAACTTGATTCCCAGGCCTTTCTTCTGCAGTGTTGAGGGGTGGGTTTGAACCACCTACCTTCCAGTTAGTACATAAGCACAAACCATTTGTGTCATCCAGTTTGCACCCAGCTGCCTCTTTCATCTCACCTCCCCTTCATAAAGGTCAGTCTATGCCTTGAGATGGCGATTTGGGTCATCAGGGATGACCATCATTTCATTCTTCCATTTGAAAAATGTACCTTAGACAAGTGAGCTCTCACACACCCCTAATACCCAGTAGCCAGTGGTCCTGCCGTATACATGGAGCAGATTACCCCTCACCAAGACTGGCAGGACAGCACCTTGGGGATTCCTGCCCAGCTGCCGGGCTGTGCCTACTGTGCCAGCTGCCAGGCTTGTCTCTAGGAGGCTCTGGAGAGGCACAGGTTTGGAGCAGCAGCAGGTGGGAGGTGCACTGGGCAAAGGCAATGAAACCTACAGCCATCGATGAGTTTACTATTGTTGTTAACTCCGGAAACAAACATCGTAAGCACCAATAAACCATTGTGTTTTCTGCCTTTATGGCTGGGAGCCTGGGTTACTCCCAGCACCAAGGCTGCTGGGGCCGGCATGAACTCAGTCACCAAGTGCAGATAGACATAGTAGCTGGGGTGGAGCACCCCTCCTCTATCAGCCCCAGGCCTCTGAGAAGCCCAGGCCCACCTGGCTCCTTCAGGGGGTGTTAGGAGAGGGAATCTCGGCTTTCATGCTGGAAAACACACGCAGACACTGAAATGTGGAACTAGCATTCTCAGTGCTTTTCCGCTCCTGGGCATGTACACGCTTGTGTATGTGAGTATGTGGAACACCGTCCTGCTTTTATAAGATGAAGTTTAGATGAGGAATCAGGATGACAGGCCAATTTCAGAGTCTGCAATATGGGTGTTGTGTTGTTAAGTGCCGTGGAGTCGATTCCGACCCATAGTAAACCTGTAGAGGGTTTCCAAGGAGCAACTGGCGAGTTTGAACCACTGACCTTGCAGTTCAAACGGCTTTGCTGTCAGATGCCTTAATCCACAGCACCACACCAAGACTAGACCTAATAGTGTCCACTTGGAAACTTAGCACATGATCTTACCTGCATCTAGAGGTCACCTCAGGTAAGAGTGGGCCTAAACCTAATGGCTGGTGTCCTTATACAAAGAAAGAATGCAGAACTCTGGCATTATAGTGGGTTAACCATTTGAATCCATCTGCTGCTCTAAGGGAGAAAGATGAGGCTTTCTGCTCCTGTAAGACTGACCGCCTTGGAACCCCCAAACAGGTCACATGAGATGTTCCAAGGAAGCAGGTCACATGAGATGGAGAAGTTGGAGGCAGAGACTACAACGAAACACCAAACTCACAGCCATCGGGTCACTTCCAACCCATAGCCACCCTGCAGGGCAAAGAACGTAGAGCTGTCCAGAGGGTTTCCAAGGTGGACACATCTGTCCCCTTCAGAGCGGCTGGTGGGTTTGAAGTGTCAACCTTGTGGCTAGCAGCCCAACACCTAACCCATTGCACCACCTTTGATACTATATGTTGTTATTGTTGTTAATATGTCGTCAAGTCGGTTCTGACCCATAGCGTCCCTGTACAGGGTTTCTGAGTGTGTAGTAAGCTTATATAGCAAATGTTGATTAATAAAGATGAGGGAAGTTAGGGTGGGGGTAGGGAGGAGACTGTGTCTATCCTCTGTCCTAAAACTTACCAAATCAAACCCACTGCCATTGAGAAGGTTCCGACTCACGACAGCCCTGCATAGGGTTTCCAAGGCTGTGAATCTTTGCAGAGCAGACAACCTCACGTTTCCCCTGAGAAGCAGCTGGTGGATGTGAACCACCAGCCTTACGGTCAGCAGTCCTGTGCTTATCCTAAAGCATCATCAGGATAACCTTTTTGACCTAAAAGACCAAATCCAAGGCTGTGGTCTTGGATTTCATGTCTGGTCCAGGT
>NW_006408610.1:8785829-8835796 GCF_000296735.1 Chrysochloris asiatica | reverse complement strand
GACCCTGTACAGGGTTTCCAAGGCTGTAAATCTTTACAGGAGCAGAAAGCCTCATCTTTCTCCCACAGAACAGCTGGTAGTTTCAAACTGCTGACTGTGAGATTAGCAGCCCGATTTATAAGCACTACGCTACCAGAGCCCCTTATGCACTATAATTTGGTGTAGGTTTGACACAGCCCTTCACTGCTTGACAGAATTTGACAGTTCAAGGACTTCAATCCCCCAAGTAATGGCCCTGCTAAGAGGCTCCCCCACCAATGGTTTCTACCTAGTCTGATGCTGCAGGGTGACACGCTGGATCACAAGACTGGTGTGAATCAGGGATGACCATTGTTTTAGTCTTCCATTTGAAAAATGCACTTGTGATTCCCTTTGACCAGCCGCTCCTCAGAAACCCTGCACAGCGGCACTATGAGTTGGAACCGACTCAACGGCACTTATAGCAACAATCATAATGTCGTAAGGTACCATTGACGACGCTCTTCAAGTTGTACCACTGTTTGCACCCTCCTTTTCTGAGTGGTTCCTCCCCCGTGAACATAAACCCACGCCCCCTAAGGTTCCTGTGTAGTCTTTCATGTTGTTAGTGTCATTTTCATCCAATATCGATAGTTCTTGAAAGAGCGTGATGCTCACCGAAGACCTTGTTATACTAGTTGAGTTCAACTATTGCTTGCTTTTAAGCTAACTTCAGGCGATATTGTTGGTTTATGGTTTTAAGATTGTCCCAGGGCTATAGCTGCTAGCAGTTTTGAGAGAAAGAAAGACAGAAAAGATGATGGGGAGAGGCAGCTTGATTTGGGCCATTTAAGGAAGAAAGATCTGTCCCCTGTAACCAAGGGTGACATCACAGAGGGGACAATTCCAAGGGTTGGGGTGAGCACATGAGTGGAAGGACTCTGCTGTTTCAGGATGCCATCAAGTCAACTCCGACTCAGAGAGATTCCACATGGCAGGGTGTGGTACTATAGGATAAACACTAGACCGCAAGGTCGGCAGTTCAAACCCACCAGCCACTCCTTGGAAACCCTACACAGGGTCACTGTGAATCAGAATCAACTCGACAACACTTATCAACAACAGCAATATTTATGGAAGCAGATCATCAAGCTCTCTTCCCTCGGAGCCACTGCACGGGTTCGAACCACCAGCCTTTCAGTTAGCAGCAAGTGCTTTACTGCATTTGCCACCAGGGCACCTTCTGGTTTCCCTACCAGGTAGGAGAGTCAGCCCGCCCCCTGTGGCTCCTTGCTTGGTGATGAGCACATGTAGGAGGTGACATTGTCTTCCAGACCATCTGGCTGCCCAGTCCTCACCTGCCCGTTCGTTCCAGAAGCTCTGCTGGACACACGAAGAAAGATAAACCAAATCTACTCCCACCAAGTTGATTCTGGTTCATAGCAACTACATTGGACTGAATACAACTGCTCGTTGGGTTTCCAGGGCTGAAATCTTCATAGGGAATCTTGGTATAAGCACCAGACTGCTGACCAGATGGTTAGTGGTTCAAACCTACCAGTCACTCCTCAGAAACCCTAGGCAGGGCTGCTATGAGTCAGAAATGACTTGACAGCACTTAACAACAACAACAACAGTTTTTTATGGAGAGCACTGGTGTGGTGCTGTAGGACAAGCACTGGATTGGCAATTGCAAGGTCGGCAGTTCAAACCCATCAGCCACTCTTGGAAACCCTATACAGGGTAGCAATGAGTCAGAACCAACTGGATGGCACAATACAACAAAAACAATCTCTACGGAAGCAGACTGACTCATCTTTCTGCCTCAGAGCAGCTGGTAGGTTCAAACTACCAGCACTCTATTTAGCAGCCAAGCACTTAACGATTGAGTCACTAGGGCTCCTCACTGAACACACAGTAAATGGTTGATACATTGCTGGATCCAATCAGTGAGGTCGTTGGCCCTGTCTCCTTGTCTCCACTTTCACCTTTACCTCTATCAGTTCTCCTCTGCCTCTGCATCTCACGTTTCTTCACCCAGGCAGCTGAGACATTCAACAGACAAAGAAGATTCTTTGCTTTACACTCTTGTGAGCTGCACTGAAACTCTGGCCATGATACTCGAACACGCAATGACATGAGGATGATGCACGATCCAGCAATGTTTCATTCTGTCCAACGCAAAACCTCCATGAGACAAAACCGACTTGATGACAACAACAACAACAAATGGAGGGAACTTGCCTCACAGGTGCCATAACGGTGTGTGTGTCCCCTCTTCTACACTATAGGGTAGAAAGAATACAAATGAGGATCACACAGGCCTGAGTTCCAATCCTGGCTGCGCCGGTTACTCTGTGCAGCTTTGGGCAAGTTGTGTAACTTCTCTGAGCCCTATCAATTGCAATTCCAAAGAGTCTCCTGTCTTTGCATTTCTTTCCCCAGACTGATCCAGCCGGCTTTGGTGCTGAGAACCAATACTCTTCTACTGGCAGCCCGGCTGCTTCCAGAGGAGACAGCATTGAGTATGCAACACCACGCCTTCACGTCCTTCTCCCAGAACCTCATTACGAGATTGACCATATTCCCCGTGAAAGGGCATCTCTCCCAATGCCTTCTCTTTTTTATTAATGTGTGTGAAGGCAAGTCAAGCCCGATTATCATGAAGACAACTGCTGGAATTCCTCCTGGAGAAGACTCCTCCAGACTGTGTAGGCGGTTTAATTTCAGAGACCCATTAATTGGCAAAATTGCTTAAGCAGATGCTCTTGGTGTCATTTCGGACCACTTTGTGAGAAGCAGAGAGGAGGGAAGAGGAATAGAAGGAAGTAGTTTTCCCAGAGGGCCAGCCTGCCTGGTTCTGTAATGCAATCCAGCAACCCAGCAGACAGATAACAATGCTGCAGGCAGACCAGGCTCGATGCTTCCTTCTGCCCTACTCCTAACTGGAGTCACTCAGCCTCCAGACCCACGTGCACTAACCACGTCCTTCCCCAACCCTTTCCAGCCAGTAGCAAATCCCCATTCACTTGAAGCATCCAGTTTGCAGGGTAAACTCCTCTAGGAAGCCTTCTAGGATTTACTCTACATTGCAAGCTCATATGGTGGACTGGGCTTAGAGCATCTTTATCTCTCTGATTCAAGTTGTTGTTGTTAAGTGCCATCGAGTCGGTTCCGACCCAAAGCGATCCTGTATAGGGTTTCTGAGGAGCAGCTGGTGAGCTTGAACTGCCGAACTTGCAGTTCAAATAGCTTTGCAGTCTGGTGCATTAACCCACAGCACCACACCAAGACTCCATCCAAATACATAGAGCCTATTATAATGAACAGACTGAATAAAGCTGTGTTACGTGTGTGCTGTGTAGTGCTTGGGTTATGAGACATAAAGACCATTTGTTGAACAAGCAGGGGCTAGGCAGTGTGCTAAGTAAGGAATGGTGATCATTGGTCTCAGAGAGTAGGCCTGACATGCCATCAAGGGCTGTAACGACAGATGTATTCTGAGGAGGGAGGTGGCATGCTTAGTGCTGGAGACTGGAGAATGTTTTGCAGGAGAGAAGAGCCCCTGATCTGGGCATTGGGGAAGGAATACAGCAAAGCTAGCGATTGTTCAGATGCTAGAGCATCACAGAAAGTGGAAAAACAGAAAGAGATTATTTTGCTATTGTTGTTTTCTTATTTAATGTTCCATTTCATTCCAAGAATGAACCCAAAACCCAAACACCCACTGGCATCAAGTTGATTCTGACTCATCGCCACCCTCTAGGACAGAGTAGAACTGCTTTATGGGGTTTGTTGTTGTTGTTGTTAAGGACCATTGAGTCAGTTCTGACTCATAGCGACCCTGTGTAAGGCTTCTGACCTTGAGGTTCAAACAGAGCTTGTGGTCCAGTGATTGCTCTACAGCGCCACACCAGGACTCCTTATGGGGTCTGTGAAGCTGTGACTCTTTATGGGACTAGACTGCCTCATCTTTTTCCCATGGTAGGTTTGAACCACCAACTTTTCAGTTAGCATCTCAATCCCTATCCCACCAGGGCTCCTAGAATACAGTACAGGCAAATCCTGGAATGAATACACTTTTTAAAAAATTATTGAAGCTTAACATATACACAATAAAGTCCATCAACATTAAGTAGATACCTCCTTACATTTTTACAATAGTATTCACACTATCGCTGCCACCAGATCAAGAACTAGGACAGTCCCAGCTCCCTAAAAGGCTCCCTCACGCCCCTCCCCATCACTGACCCCCAAAAGTAGCCCCTCTTCTGACTTCTATCCCTGAGGAGTCGTTTTGTTTGAGGCGTCCTCTTCCAGGTCTGCCTTCTCTCCCTCAAACTTATGTCTATATGGAGCTTTTGTTTTAATTGTGGTAAAAACATATACCCCACAACGTTCACCAACACTACAACTTTCATCTTTGCAATTCAGAAACACGGGTGCCATTTTCATATTGTACACCATGATCTTCATCATTTTCCAAGATATTCCACCATCAGTAACATCAGCCCAATGCCCCCACCCCAGCACAACGTTTCCCTTTCCCCTTCCCTCCCACCCCTGGTAATTATCAATAATCTTAGGTTTCTAAATATTAGTTTATTTCACATAAGCAAGATCACTTATTTCACTCAGTATAACAGCATCCATGCCACAGCACGTCCTAGGATGTTATTTCTCTTTATGGCTGCACCGCATTCTATTGTATGGATCTAGTACATCTTCTTTACCCATTCTTCTGTTGACAGTTAGTTTTTTTTCACCTTTGGGCTCTTGTGAAGAGTGCTGCAGTGAACTTTGCTTTATAGGTTTCTGTTTTCATTCCTGCTTTCACATCTTCTGAGTGACATATAAACTACATGGAACCTAGGAGTCAGGTGGCTGGGTCATATGGTAATTTTATGTCCAACTTTTTGAGGAACTGTTAAACTGTTCTCTACAGTGGCTGCACCAACAGTGGATAAAGGTTCCAGTTTCTCCACAACTCCACCAACACTTGTTACTTTCCATTAAAATAAAAAAGAAAAATTTCAATCCGTTTGTAGAAAATGGAACTAGAAGATACTGCAACTTTCCCACAAACTTTTTGAAGTTCCCTTATAGTTTTTAAAATAAATGCCCTTATGAGTTCAGCTCTGGCAAAGACTTCTTGTTATCTATTCTGCTGTACCATTGAAGGATACGCACTGGATTGTTTATCACAAGGACTGCGGTTCAAACCCACCAGCCACTCCTCAGAAACCCTAGACAGGGTCTCTATGAGTTGGAACTGATTCAACAGCACTTAACAACAACAACAATCACATATCTGTTTTCTCTTTCTTTCTTACGGTCAGAAGCTCAGTTCATATTGGATAGCAATGGCATAAACCATTTGTGCTCCAGTTACTAACTGAAAGGTTGGTGGTTCAAATCCACTGGACAGCACTATGGAAGAAAGAAATGACAATCTGTACTAACAATGTGTTTAGTGCTTCTGTTCTCCCTCCTAGTTCATTGTGTAGTGCCTGGAGGCTTAAATGCTCACAAGTGGCCATTCAAGCCATAATACTTGTCTCTATTTGCTAGAGCAGCAGAGAGAGAAGGAGACCGGGAATATGAGAGGAGAGGGAGAGGTGGGTGATTGCTTCTATGAGCATCTGCCTCCTTGCCAGGAGACCAGAAGAAATGGACAACACCCAGCTATCATTAACTGAACATTTTAACCAAAGATTCCATGTAGCAATCCTGGTCAAAAGGGAGGAGATCTGGAAGATAATTTCAAAATCATAAAATAAATGATAAAACAAAGAAAACTGTCTGGAACACAGTCCTACTCTGACACACATGGAGTTACCAAGAGTCAGTATCAACTCAACAGTAACTGGTTTGATTTAGTTACCTACCCAACTAAAAGAATACGTTCTCAGAACTCCTTATATTATATCCAGGGCAGGCCAATGAGATGTCAGCAGCACATTTGTAAAGGGGTCTGAGTTGTTGGGAAGCCAGGACTTCTCTCCTTCCTTCCTTTTAGTGTCTGGCATGTGGATATGATTAGAACACCAGCAGGCAGCTGGGCTCACAGAGCACCTTGAGAACTGAGCTGCATATTAAGGATGGTGGATCAGAGAGCTAACAGAGCCTGGATCCCTAGTGGCATCCTGGGGCCTCCATAGTAAGCCTCCTCTACCTACCTTCATGAGTCCTGGTGTGGTGCTGTGGGGTAAAGCACTGGACCGCAAGGCCGTTTTGAACCATAAATTCAAACTCATTTGCTGTTCCTTAGAGACTCTATACAGGGTCACTGTGAGTCAGAACTGACTCAACGGCACTTAACAACAACAACATTTTCCTTCAGGCTGGCTTAGCCACTATTGGGTGTTCAATTACAGGCAGAAGACCTAACCCCACTTAATAAACTATATTGGCATCCCACATTCCCAAAGCATATGGAATAAAATCCAGATTCTTTGCCATGACCCACAAGGTCCTGTGTGATCTGCTTCCTAGCTTCCTTTCTGATCTCTCTTCCTTTCCTTTCCATCTACACAGCCCTTCTTTCATCTCACATTCTGGGAGTACTATCTTGCCTCAGGGCCTTTGCATGTGCTATCTATCCTTCTTGCGGGAACTCTCTTTTGTCTATATCACCTAATTGGTTTCTCTTCATCTTTCAATATCATCTTCAAAGAAGCCATTCCCAAGCACCCCCTTTACACTCGCTGTCCCTGTGTTTTTTATCTCAATATTTATTTACAATCATATTGTCATTCATTTATTTAGTCAATGTCTATTTACTTCCACTAAACCTCAGTTCCTTGAGAACTGGGACTATGGCTGTTTTGTTCCTGTTGGTGTCCTCAGAGCCTACTATAGTGCCTGACACATGGGATGTATTCCATCAACATTTGTTGAATGAATGGATACATTTGTTGGGAACACAAAGGAGACTGTAGAGTCCAGCTCCACAACAACATAAAAGTACTAATGCACATAAGATGCCAAGGAAAACCCAGTGAATAGAAACAAAAAACTAAGAGGTCAAGGATATACCTCTTAGTATAATGAGTGGATGCCAGAGTCTCATATAAGCAGTCAGTTCTAGAAATCCAGGGAAGGAAAGATGAGCATGATCAAGTAAGGCTTTGAAGGGTGGGGCGATGATAAGAAGTAGAAAGTAGGTGAGAAGCAACCTGTGGAAGGAGGAAAGTCTTATTAATTAAGACTGGCTTCTCTGCATATGACAAAGATACCACAGTGACTTTAAGAAGAGACAAGAGACAAGCTTGCTTTACTCTCAGAGAGTATATAGTAAATCTCCAAAGACCTAGGCTTTTTCTGTTTTACATCATTAGTGCATCCTGTCACAGCTTAAGATGGTTACTCATGATCCAGCCTTTATATCCAGAATCCGAAGGAAGAGAAAGGGGCAAATCAGAACCCAATCAAGTAGTCTGTCTTAGCTTCAGGGGAAACTAAGAAACGGAGTCATTATTCTGAGCTCAGATAAAAGTCAGGGGTCTATTATTGAGGTAGATGAGCAGAGTGAATATTGGATAAAGTACTGCATTCGCTACCAGAGGAAGGAAAAGTATTCCTTGCAAAGCAGTGCGGCAGATTGCAAAGGAAGCCACAATCCATTGTAGCCCTTCCATCAAGAGGTGGAATCTGCTTCCTTACCCGTTGCATCTGAGCTGGCCTTGTGACTTGTTTTTCCAACAATATGTGTTAGAAATAACAGTGTTCCAGTTTCAAGCCTAGGCTTTAAGAGACCTCGCAGTCTCTGTTCTTGCTGTCCTTAGAACATTACTGATGTGTGAACAAGCCTAAGCTAGCCTGCTGGAGAATAGGGAACTCCAGAGGTACTCCAGCCAACATCCAGCTGCATAAGTGAGGTTATATGGGACCAGCCAGTTCCCAGCTGACCCACAAATTGACTACAGACCTGTGAACAAGCACAGACCAAAAGAACTGCCCAGGAGAAGTTTGAGCTAAATCAATTGCTCCAAGTCACTATGTTTTCATTGGTTCTTACCCAGCAATAGATAACTGATGGATGGAAAGGCTTCAGATAAGGGTGTGCTAGAAGTATTTAGAGCTATGAGAGCGAAGAAGAATTCTTAGGAGTCTGATGTCAAGTCTACTTCTCCCAAATAATTGCACAAATCCAAAATAAGAGTGTTCCTGGAATCAAAGTTCTTCTTTGAATGCTACCAGCCTGAAGGACACTGGAAGACAGAGTCAAAAGCCTTCACAATTCAACTGTCAGTGGCACTTATATGCCTAAAGCAAGTCCCACCATCTCTCCAGCTCACTCACCATCAGTGACTTTGAGCCTTATGGTCCTTTTTCCAACTCAGTCAATGAGGAAGCAAAGAGGGGCAAAGAGGACTCAGAAAAATGGAAACTGAAAATGGGTCCTTGAAAAACCCACCATGACCCTTGAGGAGTTCAAAGAGACTTTAACTTAAGATAGAATAAGGAAGGAAGGGTCAGTATGGGCCCTAGGTGGTTATAACCTTCCTCCAAGATTCCTTCATGTTTCTTATTATTTGTAAACACTCTTGGTTCTCCCTAGGAGAATCACAAAGGCTTGAGACAAAAAGAGACTTTGATCTGCTGAAGGCCATTCACTGAGGAGGTGGCAGAGCTAGGATTTGAGCCCAGGCCTCTGAACTGGACAGCAACACTCACTACCACAGCGATTGCCCTGCCAACCCTGTGGGCAAGACCAACAATTCTTGTGGTTCCCCTTTAACCTCAGTGCTCCAGAGCGTTCCAGGTGAGATTGGGTCTGGACCTCACACCATGACCATAGTCAGAGGGGCATGCAGCCAATAGGCACCCACCTTCACCGACAGTTCTCTCCCAAGTGCTGGGACAAGGGGTGGGGGGCAGGGTCACTCTCCAGCTCTCCCAACCCCACTCTGGTCAATGAGACACCAGCCCAAATAATGGTAACCCCACCTTACTATCGCTGAAACTCAGAGATCTTGTCTGTGACTGAAATGCCCAGCAGCCCACTAGTGAACTCATCCTTGGGGACTGGGTGGGCTTCTGCCCAAATTTCAGGCTCACACTGGGGTTGACTTCCTGTTCAAAACCCCAGTTTAGCTGGACCCTGTGACCTGTGGTGTCCACAAAAGTGAAAGAGCAAAAGACAGCTCAGGGGTCCAGACCTGGTTCTGTTTCTTGCTAGGTATGTCATCCGGGGCATTTTATTCAACCTGAGTCTCAGTTATTTTGTAAGTAAAATGAACACAATGCTATCAAAATGTAGTGTCAAAGAGTAGTTGGAAGGATTCCGACTTAAGTTATAAATCAGATAATGTGATCAAAGTGCAGTTGTACATTGTTCAGGTTGTCTGGAACAGAGTGGGTACCTGTGCCCATTAGTGTCTGTCCACTGTCCATTACTCTTCCATCTCTACTCTACACCTGCAAGGCTGTTCCTGAAAACTACATTTTCTCAGGCTCCTTTGTCTGCTAGCTTTCTGTTAGGTTTGAGCTCCACCCCCATCGCCCCATCCCCCAGAGACACTGGTGGGAAATTGGAAAGCAAGAAGGGAGAAAGCATTTGTGTTTTCTGCTCCTGGCAGTGCCACCAGCAGAAGGAGGGACAGTGGGCTACTGTGGCTCAGAGCAACATCTACAGATCTACTGGACACAGACTCCCAGGTTTTTGTTGTGTGGAAGTACTCAGCCAGCTGGCTCGTGGGCTCACAACAATAGCAATGTCTTGGTCATTAGATAAGAGCCCTCATCTCCCTTTTGCTCCCTAGACTTATTTAGCATCCTTGTAACCAACTCCATGCATTCAGCTCCCCTCTCTCCCTCCTGTCTCAGTCATAGGTACTGCTGGCTTCATGCAGACACATGGCCCCACATCAGGAGGAGTTCTCACTTACTCAGTAAGCAAACACATAGCTTAGGTACTCTGAGGTGCCAAGAACCACCTAGGCACCAACTCTCAGACCAGACCCAGACCCAGCTTCAGTTGACCCTTGGATCATTGATGTGAAACCTTGACCCCCTCTCTCTGTGAAGGGACCCAGCTTTTCTAATCTAGTTAATTCCCCCAGCTCTGCCCTTAGGCCCAGCAGACCTCAGTTCACTCTCTTCCGACCCCTGCCAACTGCTCCCAGTCACGCATTGGCCAGAGGTCTAAAATGTGTACATCTTCCCACCTTGTCCCAGACAAAGCAGGGAAGGAACTGTCTTCCAGAGTAATTTAGAGGTGACACTAAAGTTGGATTAGTCCTACTAAGACATACAGGCCAGCCTCCACTCTTCTAATTGTTGTTGTCGTTGTTAAGTGCCACCGAGTCAGTTCTGACCCATAGTGACCCTGTATAGGGTTTCTGAGGAGTGGCTGGTGATTTGAACAGCCAACCTTGGAGTTAGCACCAACTTGGCAGTCCAGCGCATTAACACACAGCTCCACACCAGGTTGTTGTTAGATGCCATTGAGTCAGTACCAACTCATAGCGACCCGATGCACAACAGAACGAAACACTGCCCGGTCCTGGGCCAACCTCACAATAGTTGCCACGCTTCAGCCCACTGATGCTGCCACTTTGTCAATCCATCTCGCTGGGGGTCTTCCTATTTTTCTCTGACCCTCCACCTTACCAAACATAGTATCTCTCTCCAGTGACTGGTCCCTCTTGACAATTTGTCTGAAGTATGAGAGACAAAGTGTGATCATCCTGGCCTCCAAGGAGCATTCTGGCTATACTTCTTCCAACACAGATCAGTTTGTTCTTTTGGCAGCCCATGGTACTTTCAACATTGTCCTTCAACACCGTAACTCAAAAGCATTAATTCTTCTATGGTCTTCCTTATTCACTGTCCAATTTTCCCATGCATATGAGGTTATTAAAAATACCATGGCTTGGCGTACCTTAGTCCTCAAGCTGACATCTTTGCTCTTCAACAGTTTAAAAAGGTCTTGTGCAATAGATTTGCCTAATGCAATACGTTGTTTGATTTCTTGGCTGCTGCTTCTGTGAGTGTTGATGGTTGATCCAAGAAGAATGAAGTCCTTGACAACTTCAATCTTTTCTCCATTGATGAGAATGTTGTTTATTGGTTCAATGGTGAGGATTTTTGTTTTCTTTACATTGAGATGCAATCCACACCCAAGGTTGTGGTCTTTGATCTTCAACAGTAAGGATTTTAAGTCCTCTCCACTTTCAGCAAGTAAGGTTGTATCATCTGCATATCGTAGGTTATTAATGAGTCTTCCTCCAATTTTGATGCCACATTTTTCTTCATATAACCCAGCTTCTTGGATTATTTGTTCAATATACAGGTTGAATAAGTATGGTGAAAGAATACAACCCTGTCGCATACCTTTCTTAATTTTAAATCATTCAGTGTTCCACACCAGGTTGGCAAGGTATTATTACTCCCACTGTACAGATGCAAACAGTGAGTCTGAAAGGAATAATGCTCCCTGCCCATAGCTTTCTCCTGGGAAAGACATTATCTATTACCACCACTCAGCACTTCCAGTTGAAGTTTCTTCAGGCTCCTTTTCCCTACTCCTGGGCTCATGGGATCAACATACCTCTCAACTTCACAGAGGTTTCACCTCCAGCTGAGTCCTATCTATGTCCCAGACTTCCCAGTCCTCAGACCCCACATAACACCATGTCTTGGATCCCATTCTTGTCCATTGGTAGTCTCTGCTGAAAACAAAACAAAAAAACAAAAACCAACGGCCAGTAACAAACCCACTTCCACTGAACCAATTCTGACTCACGGTGGTGGTGGTTATGTGCCGTGGAGTCGGTTCAGACTCATAGCGACCAGGTACAGGGTTTCCGAGGCTGTACATCTTTATGGGAGCAGAAAGCCTCATCTTTCTCCTGCGGAACAGTTGGTAGTTTATAACTGCTGACCTTACGGATCACAGCCTGAATCATAACCACTACATTACCAGCACTCCTTAGTGACCCTTTATAAAGTTTCCGAGACAGTAAATCTTTATGAGAGCAGACAGTCTCATCTTTGTCCCGAGGGACAGCAAGTGGTTTTGATCCTTGTGGTTAGCAACCCAAAGCCCAATCCACAGTTCCGCCAAGGCTCCTATTCTCTGCCAGGAAAGTGAAAAACTCATTTGAATTAATGTGCCCGTGGGTCAATGTGTCACCTGTTCCTAATGGAGGCTTCAGCAGGCCCTCTACATAGAGTCATGCAGGGTGTGTGCTGCATCAGCCCTCGGGGGACCATTTACAATTCAGTCGGTGAGAACAGTGCCTCCTGGAGGTGTACAGCGCATAAGCCGACAAGGCTTCACTCAAAGGAGCTCACTGGTGGGAAGTCATAGGCCTGGTCTGCTCCCAGAGCTCCATTGACTTGCTGAATCACTGACTTTCTCTCTCTGGATTCAGTATTGTCTCCTGAAAAATCAAAGGGTATGTTTCAGTAAAGCTGAATACTTCTGAACACCTATACATATGTTGGAGTCCTGGTATGGCGCTGTGGGTTAATGCGTCAGATTGTAAAGTCATTTGACCTACAAGGTCTGTGGTTCAAGCTCACCAGCTGCTCCTTGCAAACCCAATACAGGGTCACTGCGGGTCGGAATCAACTCGATGGCACTTAACAACAACAACAACAAAACATACATATGTTGGAGTCCTGGTGTGGCCCTGTGGGATAATGCACTGGACCTCAAGAGTGGTTTGGATCACGAGGTTGGCGGTCCAAATTCACCAGCCACTCCTCGGAAACCCTCACAGGGTCACTATGAGTCAGAACTGACTCTACGGCTCTTAACAACAGCACATGCGCTTTTGCATCAAGTCCCATCCTTGACAAGGCAGGCCTCAGTCTCCACAGCTCAGTGGGACAGTCTTGCCACAGACACACTCTCAGGCTCTGCCCATGTGCCTGGAGACCAGAAACCTTCTCAGCCCTGGAGTTGGTGTAGGACAGCAATTGGAAATAGTATGATGAGTAGTGTTGTCAGACTGCCCAAGGTTCGCCACCTCCCTCCCCTGCACATGGCTCCTTCTCTGGCTTAAGCTTGGAACTGGCTCCTCGATGTACAAAGTGGAATCCCAACATCACCCCCAACCACCAGCCCCCCTTCACCGGCCTGGCAAGAGGAGCCTGCGAACAGATGCCTAGCACCTTGTTCTTGGCGAGAATGACTGATTTTCGAGTCCTGTTCTAGGAGCTACACTCACTCCTCCAGCGTACACACTGTGTCAGCCCGTCCCCAGCTCGTGAAAATAAACAGTGTCATTATCCCTGTGCTGACTGCCACACGGTCTATTTATACCACTTAAGACATGGGATAAATGGCTCCTTGGTTTCATAATGAAAGGAATATTTCATTTTGCAGAGCCGAGGAACTGTTTATTGAGCATAAAAGCAACATTTATACTGTGTTTTGATAATAAGCTGATCTGGAAGTTGGTTCATTTAGACGGTGACTTGGATATGACTCAGTCGACTCCTCTGAAGTTGGTGTGCGTGGGGGGCTTGGGAGAGCATGAAGCCTGTGATGCGGGGAGTCACAGGGCCCTGAACACCCTTTGCATTTACCATATTATACACTCACTGGATGCTCAGAATCACTCTGTGGGGTGGGAGCCATTACTATTCCCTAGTCACAGATGGGAAAGCTGAGGAAACAGAGAGACTACAAAGCCAGTAAGTGGTGTAGTTGTGAATTAGACGCAAGCAGACTGTCTCCATAGCCCAGAACTTAGCCATTATGCTGAACGTATTTTCTCAGCCTAAGAAACCTCTGGAAGGCAGAAGGAATGCACCAAGAGAAAGTAAGCAAAAGAATTTTACAGCTTCTGAAAATATGAACCCAACACTGAGTTTTTGCCCCAGTGACTGCTTCCACAGGGGTGCTCTCCTGAAAATGGAGTGGAGGCCCTGGCCACTGAAGATAGTTAATAATCTTAACTGCTTTCCAAAGGCTGGATGTTTAAGTCCATGCCGAGGTACCTCAGAAGAAAGGCCTGGTGATCAACTTAACAAAATATCAGTCATTGAAAGTTATGGAGTATGGTTCTGCTCTGACACAAACGGAGTCACCATGAGTAACAGTTAATCAAGAGCTGGCAGGGACATCGGTGCTGGGCCCTAGGTTCTGGAGGCTTCTCTCTCCAGGTTCCTTGTTGTCACTGTTCTAAGCAACACAGAAAGGATCACTTTATGGAATCTCAGAGCCAACTCCTGAATAATGGTGTGGGTGTGCATGTTTCTCTTGGTGCTGTTTTGTTTGATTTGTTTTGGTTAAGCCCGCCCCCACCCCCAAAGCAGAGTCTAGGTTGTAGGCACAATAAAGAAGAGAACATTACTCTCAGCTTGCATTTGCATTTGTGTAAACTTTAGTTTAGGGGCTGTTTGGCTGGCTCTACATTCACCCAAACCATTTCACGGTCCTCCCGGGCACACACAAAGCATCTAGGCAGGACCGTGAGACTAGCGTGGACCAGCAGAATGTGCGTGGAAGTGAGATTTGCTGCCTCCAGACCCGGTCCCTCCACCCCCTGCAAGTTCCCCTTCTGCTCGCACCCACCTCATTCATTGATTGGCCTGGAGGACACTGAGGAAGACCCCAGACTCTAGACATTACCAGAGCCTACCTAATTAACCAATGGCAAGAAAAGGACACCATGTTTGGTGAAGTAGAGAACCAATGAAAATGAAAGGGGCCTTCAGTGAGATGGACTGATGTAATAATAGCTACAGCAGTGGACTCAAACATGCCAATGAACATGAAGAGATCACAGAGTTGGGTCAACATTGCATTCTGTTACACGTGAGGTCACCAAGAGTCAGAGCCAACTAGCAACAACTAGTCAGAGCAATTAGAAACACCAACAACACTACTGAGTCAAAGGAGCTAAATCTCTGAGTCAGCACCTGGAGAAGGGCCCATCTGACGGCAGGACCCACATGAGGCCTTGCATCTGTAATAAATAAACTCTTACTGGATCAAGACACTGAGAACAGGAGGCTTGTTACTGCAGCATACCCCAGCCCATCCTCACTAATACAGTTGGGAAGATGGTCGCCAATGCCTCTCAGATGCAGAATCAATGTAATATCTGGAAAGAGCCTTAGAATTTATAAACACCCCTTTTTCTTGGTGGACACCAGATACAGTATGTGATATATGTCCATATACATCCTTTTAGCTTCATCTATATATTCACTGGAGTCCTGGTGTGGTGCTGTAGGCTAATGTGTCAGACTGCAAGGTCATTTGAACTGCAAGGTCGGTGGTTCAAGCTCACCAGCTGCTCCTTGGAAACCCTACACAGGGTTGCTATGAATCAGAATCAACTCAATGGCACTTAAAAACAACAACATATATTCACTGGTGTGGGGTTGCTGGTTAATGCTCTAGACAGCAGGGTCGATTTGAACCTCAAGGTCAACGGATCAAGCTCACCTGCCGCTCCTTGGAAACCCTGTACAGGGTCTCTATGAGTTGAATATCGAGTGCTGATGAGCCAGTTCCGTCCCATGGTGACCTTGTATAGGGTTTGAGAGTCTCCTGTTAATGATACTGTTAAGTGCCGTCGAGTCAGTTCCAACCCATAGTGACCCTGTATATGGTTTCCTAGGAGTGGCTGGTGAGTTTGAACGGTGGACCTTTGCAGTTCAAACCAACTGCAGTCCAGTGCATTAACCCACAGCATCACACCAGGACTCCTGAGAGTCTCCTAGTGAAGATAAATTATTCTTGGAGTAGAGGTTCAAGAATGGATGTTGCCCAAGAGAAAGAAAGAGAAAGGGACAGACACGTTGTCCACAGTAACAGAGTTGGGCAGGGTATCTCTAGGCATGGCTGCAGAATCCGACCTGAGACCCTTTCTTCCTTCTACTTTCCCTATCTCTACACAATCAACCCTCACCCTGCTCCAGTTTAAGGAGACACCATCAGAGACTTTGAGAAGGAGATCCAAGCCTAGTAGAAATGACCAATAGAACAAGAAAAGGTGTTCAACCTCCCACGGACCCTGAGAAAGGGGAATTAAAACAGCAGTATGTTTGTGGAAAGTTTAAAGTGCTCTATGTCATTCATTGTAAAGCACACCTGTTGGAAATTAGGGTATGTATGTCTTACAACCAATAGCATGTCCCAAGAGTGTTGGTAATGCTTTTTCTTTCTCGGTGCTACATAACATAAATGGTGTGTGTTAGTGAAAAACAGTAGCGATGTGATCAGAATCATTTTTAAAGAACCTTCCTTTGACCTACTATAAATTTTCATGCAACATTGTCATTCTCTAGGTGCCTCTCAATATTTCAAAAAAAAAAAGCCAACTAAACCTGTTGCTGTCAACTTGACCCCAGCTCAGGGTGACTCCATGTGTTACAGCATAGAACTGCTCCGTCAGGTCTTCTTGGTTGTTATTTTCTGGAAGCAGACTGCCAGACCTTTCTTCAATGGTACTTCCAGATGGGTTTGAACCGCTAACTTCACAGTATTTAAATGCAAACCATTTGCAAGAAAGAGCCAAATTCCTGAGTCACCACTTGAAATTTAAAAATTTCAGATTTTTCAAAGTATACCTAAGTGATGGTATAAAACCAACAAAAATACCAAGACTTCAATCTTTCTAATTAGAATGACATACATTAACACTAGAATGCTGAACATTAGAACAGTGTGATTTAATTGGGGCTACCACAAGGTCGGCAGTTCGAAACTACCAGCTGTTCCATGGGAGAAAGATGAGGCTTTCTGCTCCCGTAAAGAATTACAGACTCGGAAACCCTGTACCAGGTTGCTATGAGTCAGAAGCTTTCTGCTCCCGTAAAGATTTACAGCCTCGGAAACCCTGTACAGGGTCGCTATGAGTCGGAACCCACGGCACATCACAACAACAACAACCATTGGGTGAACAGGAACAATGGTGACTCTATGCCTTGCACTTAATAGACACTCAATAAGTAATTGCTGAATTAATTAGCATCTAGGAGTCCTGGTGTGACGTTGTAGGATAAACACAGGACTGCAAGGTTGGTTTGAACCACAGAGTCAGCCATTGAAACTCATCAGATGCTCCTGGGAAACCCTATACTGGGTCACTATGAGTCAAAAACAACAATTAGTGGGCTTTCTTTAATTCCTTCTTTTTTTTTCTTCGTCTTTTGTGTTTTTCCTGAACTTTCTTGACGTCTGTTATGGGAATGCTCAGATTTTTAGACATTTAAAGAAGCTTCTCAGTGCTTTCCTTCAAGTTGATATCCTTCCTGTGCCCAGCACATCTGGAAGAAGGACTAATATTAATAACTACTAATAAAATATATACTGCATTTTTATACAAACAATGCATGTGTTATACTTTTTTGCAAATCATGCAACCTTATGGAGTCTACATGGTGTGTGTGCACACGCTATTTATGTAGGCGTTTTATATGTGGAAAATATGGTACATCTTTATGGGTCAGGTCATCTACTCAGCCCTTCATTGGTTAGGATATTGTTGATGATGCTTCCTACAGCTCTCCGCTCACTCTGCTTTAAATTTTAGTTTCTTGGCTGTTGTAAAATCTCTTACGGCAAGAATTAAGTCTTTAACTCTCAGTGAATGTCCGTTCCTTCATACAAGAACATAAATGTTGTTAGATGCTATGAAGTTGGTATCAACTCATAGCAACCCTATGCACAACAGAACGAAACACTGCCCGGTCCTGGGCCAATCTCACAATTGTTGGCACACTTGCGCCCATTGATGCTGCCACTTTGCCAATGCATCTCACTGGGGGGGCTTCCTCTTTTTCTCTGACCCTCCACCTTACCAAACATGGTATCCTTCTCCAACGACTGGTTGCTCCTGAAGTATGAGAGATAAAGTCTGGCCATCCTAGTTTCCAAGGAGTTTTCTGGCTGTACTTCTTGCAACACAGATTGGTTTGTTCTTTTGGCAGCCCGTGATACTTCGAAGGTTGTGGTCTTTGATCTTCATCAGTAAGTATTTTAAGTCCTCTTTGCTTTCAGCAAGCAAGGTTGTATCATCTGCATATTGCAGGTTGTTAATGAGTCTTCCTCCAATGTTGATGTCACATTTTTCTTCATATAATCCAGCTTTTTGAAATATTTCCTCAGCATACAGATTGAATAAGTATGGAGAAAGGATACAACCCTGGCACACACCTTTCTAAATTTTAAACCAAATTTGGTGTCCCTTGTTCTGTTCAAACAAACAGCTGCCTCTTGGTCTATGTACAGGTTCCTCATAAGGGCATTAAAGTGTTCCAGAATACTAATTTTACACACTGCTGCTCATAGCTTGTCATGATCCACACAATTGAAAGCCTTTGCATAGTCACTAAAGCACAGGTAAACATCTTTCTGGTATTCTCTGCTTTCAGCTAAGATCCACCTGACATCAGCCGTGGTATCCCTCATTCCACATCCTCTTCTGAATATGGCATGAACCTCTGGAAGTTCTCTGTCAGTGCATGCTTGCAGCCGTTTTTGTATTATCTTTAGCAAAATGTTACTTGCATGTGATATTAATGATATTATTCAATGATTTCCTCTTTTCCATTGGGTAGCACCTCTCTTTGGAATAGGCACAGATGAGGATCTCTTTCAGTTAGATGGTCAGGTAGCTGTCTTCCAAATTTCTTGGCATAGATGAGTGCCTCCAGTGCTGCATCAGTTTGTTGAAAGGTTTTCATTTTTATTCCATCAGTTCCTGGAGCCTTGTTCTTTGCCAATGACTTCAATGTACATTGGACTTCTTCCTTCAGTATTAATGGCTCTTGGTCCTATGCTCTCTCTTGAAACAATTGAACATTGACCATTTCTTTTTGGTATAGTGGCTCTATATTCCTCCCATCTTTTTTTGATGCTTTCTGTATCATTCAATGTTTTGCACGAATAATCCTTCGATATTGCAAGTCAAGGCTTAAATTTCTTCTTCAGTTCCCTCAGCTTGAAAAATGCTGTTTTCTTCCCTTTTTGTTGTCTAATTCCAGATCTTTGCACATTTACTTGTAATGTTTGACTTTGTTTGCTCGAGCTACCCTTTGAAATTTTCTGTTCTTGTACTTCCTCATTTCTTCCTTTTGCTTTAGCATCTCTATACTGATGAGCACATTTCTGAGACTCTTCTGACATCCATTTTGGTCTTTTCTTGCTTTCTTGTCTTCTTAAAGACCTTTTGCTTTCTTCATGTATGATGTTCTTGATGTCATCCCACATCTCTTCCAGTTTTTGGTCTTTAGTGTGCAATGCATCAAATCTGTTCTTCAGATGATCTCTCAATTCAGGTGGGATTTGTTCAAGGTCAAACTTTGGTTCTGTGGACTTGTTTTAATTTCCTTCTGCTTCAGCCTGAACTTGCTTATGAGCAATTGATGATCTGTTCTACAGTCTGTCCCTGGCCTTCTTTTGGCTGATGATGGCTTTGCACCGTCTCTTTCCACAGATGTAGTCAACTTGATTTCTGTATATTCCATCTGGTGAGGTCCATGTGTAGAGTCATATTTTATATTGTTTTAAAAAGGTATTTGCAGTGAACAAATCATTCTTGCAAAACTCTATTATTCGACCTCCAGCATTGTTTCTATCACCAAGGCCATATTTCCCAACTACTGTTCCTTCCTCTTTATTTAAAACTTTTGCATTCCAAAACCCAGTAATTATCAATACATCTTGAGTGAGTGCATGCTTGATAGATTTCAGATTAAAGAAGTTGGTAGAATTCTTAAATTTTATTATCACTGACTTTAAGGTTTACTGTGCAAATTTGAATAACAAGTGATATTAACTGGTCTTCCCTGTAGGCGTACACATATTATCCTATCACAGACAGTTTTGTATTTCAAAACAGATTTAAAATGTTCTTTTTGATGATGAATGCAATGCCATTCCTCTTGAATTTGTTGCTCCTGGAATAGTACACCATGTGATTGTCAGATTGAAAATGACCAATGCCAGTCTATTTCAGCTCACTAATGCCTAGGATACTGATGCTTATATGTTCCATTTCATTTTTTACATCTTTCAAGTTTCCTAGATTCATACTTTGTATATTCCATGTTCTGATTATTATGCATGCTTACAGCTGTTTATCCTCATTTTGAGTTGTGCCCCATCATCAAATGATCCCGAAGTCTGTACACCATTTGTGTCATCATGGTCAACTCTACTTTAAGGAGGCAGCTCTTTCCCACTCATATTTGAGTCCCTTCTGGCACTATATCTGATAATATTCTGGTGTTCTTCATCATGGTTCAATGTTCAATATTCTGGTGCTGGCAGTGTTCCATGCTATTCATAAGGTTACAAGTGACTAAATATTTGTAAATAGTCCACCTCTCCTTCTTCCTAGTCTGTCTTTGTCTGGAAGCAGAGCTGAAACCTGAGTATCATGGGTAACACTTCTGGTATTTAAAATACCGGTGGCGTAGCCTCCAGACTCACAGCAACATGAGAGCTCCCACAGCATGATAAATTGACAGATGAGTGGTGAAGGACATAATTAATATCTAACAAATACTTATGTAATTGGATTATAGAAGTGGTGTTGAATCTCCAACTGTAAACATGGGGGGTGGGTGGATGGGTGGGTGGGTAAGTAGGTAGATGAATGTTTGGATGGATGGATGGATGGATGGATGGATGGATGGATGGATGGATGGATATTTGGGTGGATGGATGGATGGATGTTTAGGTGGATGGATGTTTGGGTGGATAGATGTTTGGGTGGATGGAAAGACTGACAACTGGATGTAATTATATATTTTTGCTCTTAAGTAATTTGAAACAACAGGTCAAAATAGAGGTTCCCTTTTGACAACAGAGGTCACTGAAGCAAGGATAAATTTGAAAGGCAAATGAGTAAAAAAGATAAAGTCTCTCCAAAGCCCAGAAACCAGATGGGTGTCAGCCCCCTGGCCAAATACGCATGATATATTCTTATTAATAAAGCCAGAGCAGTGTCCTCAAATTATCCAAGGTATACATTTGCCCACCCACAGCGATGGGGGAAGCGATTACTTATTAATAAAGCAATAGCTAAATCTAATTATATACCCATCAGAAGCAGCTGGTAATAAAACCAGGCTGGTCTTCCAGAGCTTGGTGACCTTGCTGACCTCAAATCAAAGTTTAAACCATCCGTCAGCTTCCAATACATTCCCAGCACACCTACCAATTATGAACACCCAGTGCCGCTGTCTGCCAGGGGTCAGAGGTCACCGCATGCACCAGATAGCTGGGAGCTGGAACGGGGCTTTAGAAATCTCATTATCCTGTTAACCATACATTTATCTGACAAGATAAAAGAGACTAGGTGACCAATCTATCATTAAAGATTAATAGAAAGTATAAAAAATTCAGCTGCACCCAGCATTGCTGTTTAGAGCCTGTGATCGGCATGACACAGGATTATAAATCAGGGAGCCAAAAAGATTTAGGTCTTTGCTCTTGATATTTTCTATTTTTATTTTTGTTTTGTTTTGTTTTTCTGCCCTTCTGTCTCAAGGCATTGCCTTGGCTCCTACCACCCCAAATGGGAGGTCAGAAGAGACTCCTGCTAATTGGCTCTTCTGGTTCCCAGTCATAACCCATTGGGCCAATTATAAAATTGCCAAGACTCAGAGGTGACGGTGACGAGTGATGCAGTAAGGAAAGGCTGGTGGGCTGGGACAGCCATTCTGGCAGCTTCCCGGCTGTGCCCTTCCTGGCATGGCAAGCCTGTTAATCAGCGGTTGGAAATCAATACTTTTTAATTTAATTCAATCCTAGAAGGCACACCCCAGCCCCAAGAAAAAGTCTCCTCATTCATGATTCCATTTCAGTTTTACATGAAAGATATGCAGCCTACACACCTTCCCTGACATCAGAAGGCAAGCTCTGTTTTTAAGACTTGGGGATTTTTTTTTTATTATTATTCTGTTTGGTTCGGTCTCTCGTCACTCACCCATCCCGACGGTCCTGCTTCTTCTCCACACTGTTTTTATCATAAATCAATGTCTTCTCCTATGCAGACCTTGAAGGCAGGTACTCAGAAGACAACTCAGCAGCTCCCTTGCACCCCAGGGCCAAGGCAAAGACTGACCAGCAAAAGTAGCCAGTGAGGTGGGGGTGGGGGTGTTCGGAACCCAAATGCAGCTTTAATCAGCCCGTGGAGGGACCATGAAGCATCCAGGATGCTCAGAAGCTGGTCCAGAAAGTCCATCTATTCTGCCCATAGTCTCAGGAACTAGGGCATCATTCCCACCAGGCCTCAAATCTGAGCCTCCCACTGCCACTGGTCAACCTTGGAAAAGTCAGCTGGCTTCTCTGTGCCTGCTTCCCCGCCTTCAAAATGGAGACAGCACCTTCCTCTCAGGACTGTTGGAAGGTCAAACAGAATCCCAGAGGGGAGACTATCCTATTGGAATTACTTTCCTACTTACCCTGTTCCCTCAGGTGTTCCATTAAATTGAACTTGGTAAATCAATTAAGGATAACAGGCTATTGGCTGACCTCTGGCTAGTGGTCAAAGTTCAAGGTCAACATTTTATTCCTCTCCTCACTGTCCAACCCCACCCCGACACCCTCACACCCCACACACAAAGTGAGCTCTGTATGAATTATTGTCTAGAGGCCTCTTACAGGTAGCAGACACTGACCATGCCTCTTAGAGCATAACACAGCGCATGTCCTCTGCTAAATGCTCAATAAGTTTTTGGTGAATAAAGGAAGGAATGTTTAGCCGGGAGGAAACTTCAAACCACCCTGAAACAACAGGGCTGTGGTTTGAGCAGCCAGTCAGCTGCTCCAAGGGAGAAAGATAGGATTTCTGTTCCCGCAAACTTTTTTGTTTTTTTTTAAGATTTTGTTGTGAATTGAGTGATAGTTTACCTGGGAGATCATCGGGTTTATGCTCATCCTATCGTATTTCGTTTCATTGCAATGATTACAATACCCACCCCCCACCCATGCATCACCCTTCAACAGTATTTGCTTCTATCTGTTCTAACAAAGTCTTAAAAGCTGCAGAAACCCTACATAAGGTCACTGTGAGTCAGAGCCAACTCAAAGGCACTTGACAACAAAGGTCAAAGTCCAAAGGCAGGCAAAGAGGGCTGTTGGTGCAGTGGTTAGGCACTTGGCTGCTAGACAGAAGGTCAACAGTTCAAAGCCACCAGCCACTTCACAGGGTGGAGATGTTGCAGTGAGTCTGCTTCTGTAAAGATTCCGACCCCACAACTCCTCATTGTTGAGTCCATTCTGACTCATAGAGCGCTACAGGACAGAGTGGAACTTGCTCTATAGGGTTTCCAAGGCTGCCATATACGTGGAAGCTGACTGCTACTTTCTCCCCCAGGGTGACGGTGACTTCAGACCTGTGACCATGCTGCCAGGAGCTCCTTTTGTAAAAATGATGCCAAGGAAACCCTACGGGCTGTTCGTTCTCACTCCTATAGGGTTGCTATCCATTAGAACCAATTGGGTGGCAGCAGGTATCCAGCCCAAGAACTGAGGCAAGTGAATTGGAAAGAAAGATCAGGAAGGGAAGGGAGAGGTTGGAAAGAGGAAGCAGAGGAAGGTGAGGGAGAGTGGTTTGGAAGGAGGCGCTGCATGAAGCAGGGTCCTTAGAAAACTGTGTCCCTCCCTCTGTGGCCTGGGGAAGACCAACTGGTTCCGACAGGCAGGTCACTCCAGATCATATGAAAATTCCAGTGCACACTAAACAATGGCTTCCTGTCACTGGAAAGAAAGCAGGCAAGGAAGATGTGGAGGGTGGAAACAGGGAGGTCTTAGAGCAGAAGAGTGACATGAGAGACTTCTAGTGATGGAACACAGAGCAGATCAGAGGAGGAAAGAATGAGACCCAGGAAACCAGTGAAGAGGACAAGGAATAGTCCAGTCAAATAGTCCAGTCAAAGGTTAAGGCTGGGATGGTGCCCCTGGGAAAGAGCATGAAAGAAATCTAGATCTGAAAGAACATTGAGAAGAACATCTGAAAACACCGAGAAGATCTGGTCACCTTCCATCTGGATAGAGTTCAAACCAGTATCTCTTCTGCCTACTTCCTGCTTTCCCTGCATCTTGTGCCCCAGCCAAAACTCAATCCAAAAGGTCTCTTTCAACTCCATCCCCTGAGTCAGGCCCAGTACCACCAGGTAAATAAAAAGAAAGAACATGGCATGGTTTTTTTCTTTCATTTCTCTTTTCTGACTCCCTCACTGCCCAAAACTATCTCTCCCATCTGCCAAAAATGTGGTCCTTTATATTCAAAGCAGTGTATACCTATTTACTACATGTTGTCTCATACATAATTATATTTAAAAAATAAAAATTTCCCCAAGAAAACAATTTCCTTTTAAGTCACATGCTCATTGTTTCAAGATTCTGCATTTGGGAAACAAATCCAGAGAAAGAGAAAAAGCAATCGCGTGAACAGGCACCGTGGCCTTAGACACATTTGCACATATGAAAGCTCTCCTGGAAAGTCTGGGACTCAGTTGTGTGTGTATCTGTGTCTGATGTGTGTGTATGTGTGTGTCTGGGTAGGTGTGTATGCGTTTGGGTGAATTTAAGTTTTATGTCTATGGGCATGCCTGCATGGGTATGTTTCTCAGTGTATTTGTGTATATGTGTGTCTAGGTGCATGTATATGTGTGGTTAAGTTTCTGTGTTGTGAGAAGAGGACTTAAAAAAAAAAAAAAAGGGAAACTAATGTTTAGGGTTGCTATGAGTCGGAACCAACTCAACCATACTTAACAATCAGATTCCATAAAGATTACAGTCTATGGGCGGTTTTACTTTCACATGAGATCTCTCTGTGTTATAATCAACTCGATGGCATCCAACAACAATGACTGTGTTCCAAGTGTTTGGGGCATTGTCTTATTTAATCCTCAAGTGTTCTTGTCTCCATTTTCCAGCAAAGGAAACAAACTCAGTAAGCGCTTGTTCACAATTATTCCACTTCTAAGTGGACATCATGCTTGGTATAGTGGAGCGTTAGTGAAAAAGAGGAAGCCCCCCGACGAGATGGATTGGTACAGTGGCAGCAGCAATGGGCTTAAGCGCAATGACAGTTGTGAGGATGGTACAGGATCAGGAGGAGTTTCGCTCTGCTATGCATCCGGTCAGTATGAGTCAAAACTGACTGGACAGCTCCTAGCAATAAATGTCAGCTCCAGTATGCCACAGCACAGCCTTTATCCTGTTTCTGTGCTAAAAGATAACACCACGTCCTAGCCCACCCATAGTCAACCTTCAACATTTTTCAGACCTATTCATGTATTTACAATCATGCATTATCTGAGTCCCTTCTGGTTTAGACATTGTGCTCGAAACTTGAACTATATTATCAAATGCAGTGCTCACAACATCTCTGGAAGCAGATTTATGATTCCTGTTTCAGAGATGAGCACATTGAAGCATCATGAGACTAAGTAACTGCTCCTCCCAGAGCTATAACTCAAATCCCGGTTTGTATGACTCCAAAGTCCAAGCCCCTACATTACATTACACTGACTTGCTCCATTATGACCCAGGTCTGTATCTTGAGTGCTGAGTCTACAGAAGTAGGAAAGTCAGCATATTCACAGGATGGTCTATATATAAAGACCAGAAGCTACCCAACACCATCAAAACTCAAATTCTCCACATCTTCTGACTCTGCCGGCCTCAGTTTGTCAGCTACTCCTGACTTGCTTCCCTCGTGGTTGCAAAATGACTGCCACAGTGCCAGGCATCATACACAGAAACATCCAGTGGAAGGGGAGACACTCAGCAATCCCTACCTCGCTCTCTTTTTCCTTTTCATTTTCTTAACTCATTATATTTTTACTATGTAACCTGTCTGTCTGTATGTACATATGTATGAAAACAGGTTAGGAAGATGTTCACCTAATGTTTAAAAGCATCTTTATCTTTTGTACTTTGATATATTGCTGGGATTTTTTTTTCTGTAATAAATGCATAAAGGGGCTTTAAAAGGTATGTGGGAACATTGAATTAAAAAATAATGGAACTTTCACATAAATTTTTTGAAGTTCCCTTGAACATAATTCTTTTAAAGAATGATAAAAGTCATTATTCAAAGAACAAAGCAAAACCTGTCTTGTGATGTCATTCACCTGCTTAACATGCACCAGTCACCCCACCCCACCCCCACCCGCACTGACCTAATGAAGACCAAATTCCCTGGCTGGATTTACAAAGGCCTCTGTGATCGGACCTCCATGTCCTGGCCACAGAACACTGTTCCTCCAACATGCCAGACGCTTATGTGCTTTCTTCCTTGGTTCAGTCTGGAGAGTCCTTCTCCACTGCTCCTTCAGTGACAACTTTCCTTTAGGCCCAAACCCAAAAGTACTTGTTGCTTGAAACCTCCTCAGGTAACCCAACCAGAAAGTACTGCTCCTTTGATTAGGGACCCATAAAATTGTACCTATTCTTCAAAGTGACTACATATCTGCAAGGTAGTAACTTTGCATTGGTGATCATACTAGAACCGGCTTGCACCCAATCTCGAGATCTATTTCTGGGCATCTCTGACCAAGATGTCACTTTGTTGTTGCTGTCATTAGCTGCTGTCAAGTTGTGTTGCAATTCATGATGATTCCATGTACAATGGAGTCTGAGAGTTGTGATCCACAGGATTTTCATGAGCCATAGTGGGAATAATTATACCATGGCAATTGGCAAGTGCTACAATCCGCTTCAACCATCAACACTCATGGAAGCAGCAGTCAAGAAATCAAACGATGTATTGCATTAGGCAAATCTGATGCACAAGACCTTTTTGAAGTGTTGAAGAGCAGAGATGTCAGCTTGAGGACTAAGGTGCTCCTGATCCAAGCCATGGTATTTTCAACAACCTTATATGGATGCGAAAGCTGGACATTGAATAAGGAAGGCCATAGAAGAATTGATGCTTTTGAGTTATGGTGTTGGAGGAGAATACTGAAAGTGTCATGGACTGCCAAAAGAACCAACAGATCTGTGTTGGAAAAAGTGCAGCCAGAGTGCTCCTTGGAGGCCAAGATGGCCAAACTTCATCTCTCAAACTTCAGACATAGTGTCAGAAGGGACCAGTCACTGAAGAAGGATATCATGTTTGGTAGAAGGTCAGAGAAAAAGAGGAAGATCCCCAGTGAGATGGATTGGCAAAGAGGCAGCATCAATGGGCTCAAGTGTGGCAACAATGTGAGGTTGGCCCAGAACTGGGCAGTGTTTTGTTCTGTTGTGCATAGGGTTGCTATAAGTTGGTACCGACTCGATGGCACCTAACAACAACAACAACAATCAGCTTCATCCTCCTGGAGAAAACTGCTTGTTAAAGTTACCATCAGACTCTTACTCAGGTGGGTTTCCATGATTCCCCTTTAAAATGAACTCATTGAGGTCATATTTAGTTCCAAATAGGCATCCCTCCTCCCAGAGCTTACAGCGCTTTGCTCAAGGCAGAAGCTCACTGGCAGACAATCAACTTCCAGAAATGCATTGTCAGCAGAGGACAATCCAGCATGATGTCGGTCAGCTTTAGGCCTCAGCTGTGGTAGGTGGAGCTGCTGTCTTCACCTACCTGAAGTCTTCAGCCCCACCTGAATGACAGAAAACAAGCAGGAATGAGCAGAAATGATGGGGATGTAAAATAGCCCCAAGCCTCCCCGAATCCCTGTATCTTACACAATGGAGAAGCTTAAGTGACTCAGTAAATGAGCCAAGAAGTTCACAGCTTGGAAAATATCAGGTGGATTATTAAACCAGCCCAAGTGGCATTGATGGGCAGGCTGGTGGTATCAGAGGGTTCTGCCTGGCCCTCTGAAGAGGCCTGTTCTGTTCAAGGGTGATTGTAAATGGTGAGAAGAGAGCAAGAGGCAGGTTTGGGAAACGCTCCCGTGGGACCTATGAGTTCACAGATCTGCAGCTGTGACCTGCAGCATTCTCAGGTCAAAGCTGGCATCCTGGGAACCAAGGGAGCACAGGAGGACTCCAGGAAAAGCTGTGGTCCCTGTCCTCAGAGAACACACAGACTCAGCCTGCTCCCACGACAAGAGTTGGGAATCCCATAAGTACCCCAAAGATCATACTAAGTGAAATCTGGAAGAACGCCTACCCCTCAAGCCAGAGGGCCAGGGCTGAGTCTCTGTCCATCCCCTGTGCAGTATCCAGCCTGCAGGGGATCCTGAATCCTTATTTGTTATATAAATAAATCTGAGTTCTGATCCAACTTTGCACTCTGTGTGCTTTTCCCTGGACCTCGGTTTCCCCACCTGGAAAATGAGGTGCTTCATTTTATGAGCTCAGGTCAGGGATTCCCCGACCCCGTGTCTCTGGAAATTGTTGAACTATATGCCTGGTCTTTCACTCTGTCTGGGTGGACTGCTCCCTGGAGCCCACCCAGCTGGCTCTGAGCATACTCCCAGTGCCTGCCCACGGATGCTGGCCAGTGATGACTGAGACAAGGAGAGAAACTCCACACACATCCTGAACCACAGTCAGCTGGCAGAGCCTCTGGTGTCAGCAGCTCCCTGGGGTGGAAGGATGTCAGAGGCACGTCAACACTTTGGCAGTTGACATTCCAGGCAGGCCTGGCGGGAGAGGACTCGTGGGTGCCTGAGCTACAGACCAGCTGGTGGTGAATGGGGCTCCAGCTGCCTGCACCCAACCTCACAGCATAAGGAAGGAAGAGGCCAAGGCAGAGGAGACACACAGAAAGAACAGCCTTAGGAAGGCCCCAGGGAAGGAAGGTACATGGGGTTCTAGAACACCAATCAAGGCCATTGTGACTAGGAAGCAGATAAAGAACAGGGTAGGACTGGGTGGCTGGGGTTGTCTACAGAACCAGTGCTGGGTTATAGGACACAGTGAAGTAATTGCCTTGATCCTAACATAAGGGAAATCTTTGAGGGATTTTAAATTGTCTGTGTGATATGGGGGTCCCTAGGTGGTACAAACACTTTGTGTGCTATGCTGCTAGCTGAAAGGTTGGTGATTTGAGTACACCCAAAATCACTGTAGAAGAAAAACCTGGTGATCTAGTTATGAAAACCCTGTTTTTAGGAGTCCTGATGTGGCACTATGGGCTAACACACTGGATTGCAAGGTGGGTTTGAACTGCAAGATCAACAGTTCCAATTCACCAGCCACTCCTCGGAAACCGTCTACAGGTTACTATGGATCAGAACTGACTCCACAGCACTTAACAACAACAATAACAACAGCCACAAAATCCCTTCGGAGCACAGTTCTCTGACACACATGGCATTGCCATGAGTTGGAATCGACTGGAAGCCAATCGTGTGGTGAGGAGGCCTGGCAGTCACATGGAAGAGTGGCTTGGTGGGGGAACAAAGATGGCGGCAGGGAAACCTGCTGGGAGGCTTTTGTGGGAAACATGAGCTTTTGGGTTCTGAGGCCTTAGAGAGATGAGACTTGCTCGCAATTTCACAGCCCGGCTTGATCCTAGATTTCTGACCCCTGGTCTGTTTGCATCAAAACTGGGTACAGGCCCACAGCTTCCTCCTTGTCTCCCTAGACAGTGAGACCTGAGGGGACAGAGAAGGACCCACCTCCACACCATCACACCTTACACAGTGTGTGGATTGGGATGGATTAGCCCAGGATCTGGGGAGCATTTCTGAATTCTAGTCTGTTTCTAGGCTGTCACACTTTCTAAGAATTCCCAGTCCATCTCTGGGCCTCAATTTTCTTCTAGAAAAGCAGGCAGGCAAGCAGGCAGCAGACAGACAGACAGACAGACAGATCAATAAGATAGGCAGACCCTGTTGATTTTATTCTAACTCCTAGTGACCTAATGTACAGTGACGCTGAGAAACGTCTTCTGGTCCTGCATCATTCTTACATTTGCCAGCACATTCTAACTCTTCTTTTTGACTTTTATGCCATCTCACTGAGGGACACCCTTGCCCTAGCTGACCTGCTCCTTCACCAAACATGACAGTCTTCTCCAATGACTGATCCTTCCCGATGGCATATCCAAAGCAAGCGAGCTAGCCAATGTTCGGTTGTGACCCACAAAGTTATCATTGGCTAAGTTTCAGAAGCAAATCACCAGGTCTTTCTTCCTGGTCTGTCTCTGTCTGGGTGACCCTGCTGATAATTTGAAATACCTGTGGTATAACTCCCAGCATCACAGGAACACGCAAGACACACAGAACAATGGACTAACAGGCAGGTGTTGGCAATATTGTTACTGAGAATAAAAATGAGCTCATGAATGCAAGAGCTTGAAACAGGATCACCACAAATAGACAAATGTGAAATATGTATAAGACAAAGCATGGGGAGGGGTTGCAATGTGCAGATGAACAGAAAGGGCATTCCAGGCAGAAGGCACAGCCCAAGCTAAGGCATGAGGAAGGGAAAGGGCGAGGTACCGGAAGGACATGCTGGGTAGATCAGCCAGCTTTTAAATATGCTGTCTTACTGCTCAGTCTTTGCCACAGCCCTGTTAAGGTAAATGCTGTCTCCTCCTCTCAGATAAAGAAAAAGAAGTGAAGAAAAATGGGACAAGCTGTCCAAGCTCACCAGCTCCTAAGTAGTCAAACCCACTCTTCTCACCCACACGGAGACAAGTCTTTGTTAAAAAATGAGAAATCGCTTACCAAGTTCAAAGTTAAAAATGACTTTTGGATGATGACAGTTTCTCAAGGAACTAGTTAAGGGGAAAATTTTTAACAGCAAGGGTCTCTGAAGGCCTTCTTCTTCGAGGTTAATGATCCAGGGCAATTCTGAAGGAAAAAAAATGACCTTTCTTGAGATGGACCAGAGCAAATAAATTTTGCTTCCTTCAATTCTGAGAGGCAGCAGGCTGAGTGGAGGTGACCAGGTGAGGGGCTTGCCCAGCCCAGACCCAGGGTGGCAGGCGAAGAAGAGCCCCTTTGTAACACAGGCTGCTGGTGGGTAACTTGAGCCAAACTTAATTGCTTCCCTGAACCTGAAAAATATCAAACTGCATAAATAAATGTGCTTTAAATTATTAATAAAGGCATTTACATCTGGAGTTGGAGCATGAAAATTAATTTAATTTCTTATGCTAAACCGGCTGGTATGGCATGTGATCTGAGGTTTCGTAGACACAAAGGCCAAGGAAGGAAATGAAGATGGGATGTGTGTGCTGGGGCGTTTTTGCCTTTAAAAATCCCAGGAATCATCAGAAAGAAAAGATAAGTGGAAAGAAAGAGTGACAGAAAGTTCACCTGTGACCCAAATAAAGGCAATTTTAATTGATGGGAAAATAAAGTGTACTTTATCTCAGTAATTCCTCATTTAAAAATGTATGGCCAGGATTCTGTGAAGGTTGTAATTACCGGACTTTGTCAAGGTCAGGTGTAATTAGAACTGAGGTGGGGATGGGTCCAGAGATAGACATGAACAACGCATTAGCTAATATCTGTGAAGTTGGGGAAGAGAGGCCCAGCGGGCCCCCCAACCTGCTAGCACTCCACCCTGTCACTGTCCAATAGCTCTCAGCCACTTGTCAGCTAAGTGTGCTCCGCCCAGCTTCTCCTCTCTTGGCCTCTTTCCTCGTCTGTGAAATGGGTTAATAAAACCCGTCTCCCAGAGTCTCCCTAAGAATACAGCAGTTAATGTCCTGTCAGCATTCAGACACTATTAGGATACTTCTATGGTGGGTTTGATATATCCTTTGAGATACCAAGAAGCTTTTGTTTTGTAACATAGATGTTGGAGGCTTGGGCTGAGGGGGGAGTGGTGGAGAGGCATGATTCAGGGTCAGTTCTTTGTTAGCCCCTTGGACTAGGTTGAGCTCTAAGATCTAGAAGGAAGAGTCAGGGATTAAAAGACTTTCTGAGACTACGGTGCAGAGCTGCCTGGAAACCAAAGACTGAAGGTGGCGTGAAGGAGACGACAGACCCGCTGCTCAGCCTGTGTTTCACCTGTAGAGCAGTGGGCAGTGCCAAGGAGACTGGTCTTTTCTGCAGCATGAGTCACACTCAATAGGGGCACTGGGCACAGGCCAGGGGGCATGAGAGCAGGATAGGAGGGTGGGCTGGGCACCACCAGTGACTGTCGCTGAGGCCCCGAATGAACCAGTGGGCACCTCAACAGGGGCTCATTTCTAGCAGCTGAGGGTGTGGTTGTTGTTGTTGTTAAGTGCCATTGAGTGGGTTCTGACTCACAGCAACCCTGTACAGGGTTTCCAAGGAGCAGCTGGCAAGTTTGAACTGTCGAGCTTGTGGTTCGACTCCAGTGCTGATCCACAGTGCCACACCAGAAGTCCTGGGGGTAAGGTGGTTGTTGTTGTTAAGTGCCATCAAGTTGGCTCTGACCCATACCGACCCTGTATAGGGTTCCCAAGGAGCAGCTGGTGAGCTTGAACCGGCAAGCTTACCAGTTGCAAAGTCCAGCGCATTAGCCCACAGCAGTTCAGAAGGTTAATGAAAGTAAATGGATTGGGGTTTTCTAATCATAGGATGGGGTTTGGGTGCGACGCTGCGGGTTAATATGCTGGACTGAAAGGTTGGTTTGATTCTCAAGGTTGACAGTTCAAGCTCACCAGCCACTCCTCAGAAATCCTATACAGGGTTTCTATGAATCAGAACCGACTCGATGGCACTTAACATCAGTAACAATCATGGGCCAAGAGGGCTGAGACATCTGGATTACTTTATAAAATGCCTATCACTGGACAGTGCATACAGTTGGTGTCCATAGATGTCCACCTCCTTCCCACCTGCCCTTCTTTCCTAAATCTCCACGCATGTGTCAGCTGCTTATCTTTTCCTACATCAAGGTGAGTCAGGGGTTAGGGCCCCCACTCTATATCCAGAAAGTGCATGCACTAATCTTAGTAAGATGACCCACACTTATTAAAACACCAACTCATACTTCACTTTGCATATCATTCTGAATGGTTTACTGAATATTCTCACTTCTTCTAACTCACTTGCACCTTAACCTTGTAAGGTAATATCCCCCAGGAAAGGAAAGCCACTCGTCTGAGGTCACACAGCTTGTAAATCATAGAGCATGCACTTGACGTCTGGCCTTCCTAGTTCAGTCTTCTGAGGAAGTGGAAAAAGTCACGCTGCCTGGGGCCAAATCCCAGCCTTAGTAGCTGCAGTCACCGATGTCTGTGAGGCCTCCTCGGTCTGTGTCAGGTCCTATGCACAGCTTCACAAAAGCCCACGAAGGACCTTTTTGTTGTTCCTATTGCATAGAGAGAAAACTGCAGTTCCAAGAGGCTGTTTTTCAAGGTGGTAAAAATTAAAGTTTCCTAAATAAAATAAGGAGCTCTGGTAGTGTAGTGGTTACGAATCGGGCTGCAAACCGCAAGGTCAGGAGTTCGAAACTACCAGCTGTTCCGTAGGAGAAAGATGAGGCTTTCTGCTCCTGTAAAGACTTAGAGCCTTGGAAACTCTGTTCAGGGTCGCTATGAGTCAGAACCAACTCTACCACACATAACAACAACAACAGCAAATAATATGTTAATCAATGCTTGCTCCATACTGGTTTAGGTTGAGTTTATGATCCAGCAGAGGTGGCTAGTCTATCGCCTGTTTCGGTTTTACAGCATGTGAGGCCCCTTTCGTAATCACAGGGTGAAGTAAACATCGATGTCCCTTTTATAAGACTTGAAGAAGAGTTTTATATCCCACATTAGGTTGGCAGTTCATAGCTGTTACCTCTTTTATGGCACACTGTTGACCGCTCCCTTGGTTTAGTTGTCTTTAGTACGTTTGGGGGGAGCGGCAACACCGATTACCGTAGCCTGTCTGCCTGCCTTTGAGGGGACATCTTCTATTTTCGTATTGTTTCTAAGAAGACATTGTTAAAGAAAGCAAGTTGATCCTGAATTCCACAACTTTTAAGCTGAGCTTGAGAGGAGAACTCACAGTTCCTTAGAAATGGCTCTAGCCCTACATGAGTCCAAGAATCTCACCTGGAACACAGGAAAGGTCAAGTTACCTGTCAGCTTCAGTATTATCTTCCTTGATTATGGGTCCCTTTCCCTCTCCTTGAGTGAGCATCAGAGGGTCTCTGAACCCCCTGAAATTCTGCATATACTGGATGTGCCTTTCTCTTGGGATCTAGGCCTATATGTTGCCTTTGCCATCTTCCATCACACACTCTTACATCATGACCCTGAACTCCATTCCCTCAGCTGTAAAATGGGGGAGAACATACTGACTCCACAGGGTTGATGGAAAACTCAAACGTAATACTGGATGAAAAAAAGGCTGTAAACTGTGGAGAGTCATACAACTTCTTCTCAATATTGTGTTGTTATTACTGTCTCTCAACCAGGTGATAAGCAGACACTCACCTGATCGTACTCGTTTCTCTTAACATGGGAGTAATCCAGAGTCTTGGGTTTAAAGAGGTGAAGTTAGGAAACCCCTCTTCACTCATCTCAGAGAATGCATGACCCCAATCTTCCAGTCAGAAACAGGCGATGGAAGGAGTCTCTTCTCTCATCTGAGTTGTGAGGCCAACAGCCCAGGGCTGGGTTCTCTGATGGGAAGTGTGACTATGAGTGGGTGCTTGTGAGCAAACACCTGTCACTCACTTGCTCAGGCCTGAGGTCCCATGCTCCCTGTTCCCAAGGATGCTGGGAGCTCAATTGGTCTTCAGTATGCCCAGACTTTTCCTTTCTGAACTGCGGCTCACATGTTAAGCTTCATTGGTTGAACCCTGGAGGGAAGATGGGATGAGGGACCCCTAAAATCTAACATACTTGCTGATCCTAATCTGTCTCTAAGTCCACCAAATGTCAAACCCCAATTTATCTGTTCAATAAACATTTTCAAAACAGTCTTTATGATTGTGACTGGGAATTCCTGGGTGACACAAATAGTTGGTTGTTCACGTTCACCCAGAGGCCTCACAAGAGTGCCTGAGGACCTACTCCTGAAAACCTTATGGAGCACCTACTTGTCTCTTCCCATCAAGAGAAAAGAAGAGCAATGGAAATCAAAGGGTCAAGAAAACAATTGGCCCAAAGGAACCTCAGTCTCCATGACCCAGAGACCAGAGGAGCTAGATGGGGCCCAGCTATCACTGCTTACTGTTCTTAAAGGGATCCCAATAGAGCATCCTGGATAGAGAGCGGAACACTGTGCAACAAAACTCAAAATTATAAAGAAGACCATGTTTACTGATCTGATGGGGATGGGTGGAACCCCCAAGATTAGGTTGCTTAGTCATTCTTCAGGCCTGGCACTGAACTCATCATAATGATCAAAAAGAATCAAGAGAGAGAGAGAGAAGGAAGGAAAACTCTATGGAGCACAGTTCTACTCTGACACACACGAGGACCCCATGAGTTAGAACTGATTTCATGATGACTGGATTTTTTTTTTTTTTTTTAAGTGATAATCACTGGGAAGAGGAACATCAGAAGAGGATGAAATATATACTCTTTCCTTTTTCTCTTTTTCACTCTCACATAAATTCTCTTTTGTCTCTGTTACACTGGCCTTCTGTCTTTGTCTCTCTCTCCCTCTTCCCCTCCCTTTCTCTTTCTCCCCCTCCATCCTCTCTCTCTCTCTCACACACACACACACACACACACACACACACACACACACACACACACACACACACCTTACTTTCCTGAGAGGCCCCTTGGCTGAGGCCTAGTTTCTAGAAGGCCCAGCGCCAAAGGTAACTCAGTGGAGAGAATAGTCAATTCAACTGCCTCTCATACATCTCCCCAGCTCCCTCTCCTCCTCTCCCCACCCACCTTTCTTCCAAATAGGCCCCCTCAGGTCTGCTCTGACCTCAGAGCTCCCCTCCCTGGATTTGCCTCAGTGACTAGGCCCTGCCACCCCCTGGGACTTTGCTCTGCTTTCCTTCAATTTCTAGGATTTAGGAGAAGAAAAGGAGAGAGAGAGAGAAAGGAAGGCTTGGCACGCCTGGGGGAGGAGAGGGGAAGCTCTCAGAGCAGAAGTTGCTAGATGCAGCCTGTGGTCTCCTTGCGGTTCAGGGCGAGAGAGGCTCAGGCATGCACACTGTGGTGAATGTGATAACCGACGAGTGGATTCGGAGAATTTGTGAAGGTTTTGTAATAAAAGGTGACAGTACAAAGCCGGAGATAACAAGGTGCTGCGGCACGGAGCCAAGAAGTTAGGGAGCAGTGACAATGGCGGCCTGGGTGGGAGGGGGGCCGCGGGCTGTTCCTTGCTTTGGCAAGGGAGCTCAAATGGAGGCTTCCTCCTCCGCCTTCAGTGAGCAGAGACAATGAACCCACTTGGAAAAACTCACTTGTTGGTGACGGTGTGGGGATGTGACTAGAATAGAGATGATGTTGGCCAGCCCCTGTCAGGGCAAGGCAGGCCTGCTCTGGGGGTCCTCACTCACTTCAGGCCACAGGCTGCCTGCTGTGCAGGGCAGCTCTTGGCCTCTGGGCAGCTGTCCCTCACCTCCTTGTTAACTCAGTGTGGATATGACTTAGGCCCCAGCAGCGGTAGGCTAAGGTGGTCAGGACAGGAATGGATGCCTAGAAGCCTGGAAGGCTGGACAGAGGCCCAGGCTAGTGGTTCAGACATACTCAGAGTGTAAACAAACACATTCCAAGCTCCAGGACAATGTCTCCACTCCTTAGCAAGGTATTCAAAGTCAGGTGTACTCAGATACTAGCCTACCTTCTCAACGCCCTCTCCTTCCACAAACTCCATTGGAGTGGTGGTCCCACCAGACTGTTTGCAGGCACACCCACAGCTCTTACATGCCCCAGGGTCTTTGCACCTGCCTGCTCCGTTGCCTTTCTACCTTGCTGATCCTTCAGGACTCTGCTTATACGTGTTCCCTTCTGTGAAGGCTTCCCTAGACCCCCCAGGGCAGAACTCACCCCAGTCTTACCACCAGCTTTGACCATGCAGCCTTATACTTTACAAATCCCTTCTATCAAAGTCATATGTTTGCCTTCTGTTTTCCTCCAGGCTGTGAAGAGAAGGACCATGTATTAATTTGCCTCTTGTTGCCAAAGTCTAGCACAGTGCCTAGTGTATAGCAGTCACCTGATGATGGATGGATGGATGGATGGATGGATGGATGGATGGATGGATGGATGGATTGTGTGTAGGTAGGTGAAACTTCAGCCTGCTCTAATCAGAGAAGATAAATCAGACCCAAGCTAACACCCTTAATAGCTCCCCTACTCTGGCCCTGGCTACAGACATCTCCTGAAAAGGAACTGCTGGTGTGTTCCCTCCCATCCCCAGCTGAAGTGTCTCCACCAAGACCGGTGTCCTCAGTGTCTCTGCCACGATCTGAATTCATATGGGTGACCAGTCCCAGGAAGATATATAGCCTCCAGAGGCACAAACACCAACCAGTCAGAACAGATGCCAGCTATAAGGCAGAGACAATGGACAGGAACAAGGAGATGGGCAAAAACTGACAGGAACTAGTTTGAACCAGACCTAGCTGGCTTTGCTATGTCTGGTTCTGAGTGTCGCAGGAAGTGAGTGGTTCACACCTATTGAGTTCGAGGGGCCAGGGTGTCTGGGAGCCTGGGTGTTTTCTGTAACTGGAGCACACAGGGAAAGCCAGCCGTCCACTCTGTGGCCCCTCAAGGGACAAAGTCCAACACAGACACACAAAACCCACTGTTGTCGAGTCGATTGTGACTCACAGTGACCCTGTAGGACAGAGTAGAAAAACCCCATAAAGTTTCCAAGGCTGTAAATCTTTTCAGAAGCAGACCACAGCATCTTTCTGCCTCAGAGTGGCTGGTGGGTTCCAACTGTTGGCCTTTTGCTTAGCAGCTGACCACTTAACCACTGGGCCTCTAAGGCCCCTTACATGGCCACAAAAGACACTTGAATTCCTGTCCATTCAGCAGAGGTCCCAACTCCCCTCTGCTTGGCCAGGGCCTCCAGAGAAGAGGGACTAGAACAGCTTTCCTGCCCTGAACATATGAGGGGTGCCAGGAAATTCTGCCCACATCTGAGTTCTCTTCTTGGAGTCCCTCAGAGAACTATTTTTGCTTGCAGCTTGTGGGCAGCCAGGCACGTCCATCTCCTCCATCCTTCTTTCTCCATGGGGCATCAAAGCCAGGCCACTGCTCTGCAGAGAGGAGATGCCAATGACAGCCAGGTTTCAAGGCCTTGTCTGGATTGCCAGGAAGAGGCTGTGGTTTCTGTCAGTACACACACAGCCAGGTCTCTGCCCAGTGCACATGCAGATTATTTTCCTCAACAGACACTAGCCTTTCCGGATCTTCTCACCCCATGAATCTTAAAGACTCCCCAGGGGAGCAATGAAGGCAGGCCCCAAATCAAGACCCCAATAAGGAGTCAACCACCACTTGTCTGTCAGTTTGTCACACTGTGGTGGCTTGTGTGTTGCTGTGTTGCTAGAAGCTATGCCACAGGTACTTCAAATAGCAGCAGGTCACCCATGGTGGATAGGCTTCAGGGGAGCTTCTAGACAAACACAGACTAGGAAGAAGGAGGGACGAACTACTTCCGAATATTTCGTCACTGAAAACCTTATGAATAGCAGTGGAACGGTGTCAGCAACAAAATATTGAATATTGAAACATGATGAACAACACCAGAATATTATTAAATATAATGCCAGGAGATGAGCCCCTCAAGTCAGGAGTCATTCAAATTGTGACTAGGGAAGAGCTGCCCCTTCAAATTAGAGTTGACCTTGATGATGTGAATGGAGTAAAGCCTCTTGGGACCTTCATTTGCTAATGGGGCACAACTTGAAATGAAGAGAAACAGCTGCAAACATTCATTAAGAATTGGAACATAAAATGTACAAAGTATGAATCTAGGAAAATTAGAAGTTGTCAAAAATGAAATGGAACACACAAACATTGATATTCTAGGCATTGGTGAACTGAAATGGACTGGTATTGGCCATTTTGAATCTGACAATAACATGGTTTACTATGCCAATAATGACAAATTGAAGAGGAGTGGCATAATATTCATCATCAAAAAGAACATTTTGAGATCTATCTTGAAGTATAATGCTGTCTGTTAAGAATAGTATCATAAACATACTGAGAAGGCCAGTTGATATATTATTCAAATTTGCACACCAACCCCTAAAGCGAGTGATGATGAAATTGAAGAAGTCTACTAACTTCTTAACAGTCTAGAACTGATTAAACATGCAATGAAGATATATTGATAATTACTGGTGATTGGAAGGCAAAGGTTGGAAACAAAGGGGAAGGATCAGTGGTTGGAAAACATGGCCTTGGTGGTAGAAACAATGCTGGAGATCACATGACAAATTTTTCCAAGACCAATGACTTCTTCATTGCAAATACCTTTTTTAAACAACTGAAAAGATAACCATACACAGGACTTCACCAGATGGAATATACAGAAATCAAATTGACTACATCTGTGGCAAGAGATGATAGAAAAACTCCATATCATCAGCCAAAACAAGGTCAAGGGCAGACTGTGGAACAGACCATCAATCGCCCATATGCAAATTCAAGCTGATGTGGGAGAAAATTAAAATAAGTCCACAAGAACCAAAATTTGACCTTAAGCATATCCCACCTGAATTTAGAGATCATCTGAAGAACAGATTTGATCCATTAGACACTAAAGATTAAAGACTAAAAGAGTTGTGAGATGACATCAAGAATATCATACAGGAAGAAAGCAAAGGGTCATTAGGAAGTAAAAGAAGAGGAAAAGCCCAAAGCGGATGTCAGAAGAAACTCTGAAACTTGCTCTCCAGTGCAGAGATGCTAAAGCAAATGGAAGAAATGAGGAGGTAAAAGAGCTGAATAGAAACTTTCAAAGAGCAACTTGAGAAGACAAAGTCAAACATTTTAGCAAAATGTGAAAAGACCTGGAATTCGAAAACCAAAAGAAAACAACACACTCAGCATTTCTCAAACTGAGGAAACTGGAGAAAAAATTCAAGCCTCAACTTGCATTATTGAAGGATCCTATGGGCAAAATATTGAATGATGCAGAAAGCATTTAAAGAAGATGGAAGGAATACACAGAGTCACTGTAACAAAAAGAAATGGTTGATATTTAATCATTTAAAGAGACAGCATATGATCAAGAGCCAATGATACTGAAGGAAGAAGTTCAAGGTTCATTGAAAGCATTGGCAAAGAACAAGGCTCTGGGAATTGATGGAATACAAATTGAAATCTTTCAACAAACTGGTGAAGCACTGGCAGTACTCACTCATCTATGTCAAGAAATAAGACAAATTTGGAAGACAACTTGGAAATTTGAAAGACAACTACTTAGCCAACTGACTGGAAGAGATCTATATTTGTGCCCATTCCAAAGAGAGGTGACCCAGTGGAATGCAGAAATCATAGGACAATATAATTAATATCCCATGCAAGCAAAATTTTGCTAAAGATAATTCAAAAACTCCTGCAACCATACATTGACAGAGAACTTCCAGAGGTTCAAGTCAGATTCAGAAGAGAATGTGGAACGAGGGATATCACTGCTGACACCAGATGGATCTTGGCTGAAAGCAGAGAATATCAGAAGGATGTTTATCTATGCTTTATTAACTATGCAAAGCTTTTGAGTGTGTGGATGGACAAACTATGGTCAGCACTGCAGAGAATGAGTATTCTGAAAGAGTTAATTGTGCTCACGAGGCACCTGTACATATACCAGAAGACAGTTGTTCTAACAGAACAAGGGAACGCTGAATGGCTTAAAATTGTATTCTTTCACCATAGTTATTCAACTTGTATGCTGAGCAAATAATCCGAGAAGCTGGGTTATATGAAGAAAAATGTGGCATCAGGATTGGAGGAAGACTCATTAACAACCTGTGTTATGCAGATGATACAACTTTGTTTGCTGAAAGTGAAGAGGTCTTAAAATACTTACTGATGAAGATCAAGGACGAAAGTCTTTGGTATGGATCACATCTCAATGTAAAGAAAACAAAAATCCTCACCACTGGACCAATAAACAACATTCTTATTGATGGAGAAAAGATTGAAGTTGTCAAGGACTTCATTCTTTTTGGATCAACTATCAACACTCATGGAAGCAGCAGTCAAGAAATCAAATGATGTACTGCATTAGACAAATCTGCTGCACAAGACCTTTTTAAAGTGTTGAAGAGCAAAGATGTCAGCTTGAGAACTAAGGTGCGCCTGACCCAAGCCATGGTATTTTCAACAACCTCATATGCATGCGAAAGCTGGACAGTGAATAAGGAAGATCATAGAAGAATTGATGCATTTGAGCTGTGATGTTGAAGAATATTAAAAGTATCATGGACTTCCAAAATAACAACCCAATCTGTGTTAGAAGACGTACAGCCAGATTGCTCCCTGGAAGCCAGGATGACCAGACTTTGTCTCTCATACTTCAGACATATTGTCAGGAAGGACCAGTTGCTGAAGAAGGATCTCATGTTTGATAAAGTGGAGGGTCGGAGCAAAAGGTGAAGACTCCCAATGGGATGGATTGGCACAATGACAGCAGCAATGGGCTCAAACGTAACAATAATGATTCTGAGGTTGGCCCAGGACGGGGCAGTGTTTTGTTCTGTTGTACATAGAGTGGCTATGAGTCAGTACCAACAAGATGGCAGTTAACAACAACACAAGAAGTCAGATGTTTGGAAGGACTACCGCTTGCAACCCTGACTCTTACTGTGTGATACTTGAACATATTGACTTCTCTGGGCCTCAGTTTCTTCTTCTGTAATGCAGTGCTGAGAAACAGAGGCCCGCTGTATGGGGTCTCTTTTGTAAGTATGAAGTCAAATTTGGATTCTGGGCTTCGAGGGTGTAACACATGGTAGGATTCAATGACAACAATTCTCTTCCTCCCCCTTCACTGCCTGAGTAGAATTAGGGGGATTCCTGGGCGGTACTAATAGTTAATGCATTCAACTGCTAACTAAAAGGTTAAAGGTTCAAGTCCACCCAGAGGCCTGATAATTTACTTCTGAAACATCAGTCATTGAAAACGCTATGGGACACAGTTCTACTCTGACACACACGGGGTCACCATGAGTCAGCTGGTTGACTAGCATGGGAAGCTCAGGCTCTGGAATCAGACATCACAGGTTCAAAGTCCAGGCCCATCACTTAGCAGCTGGGTGTACCTTGAGCAAGTAACCTAATCTGTCTAAGCCTCCATCTTCTCCCAGTGATATTAGTGTTGTTGTTGTTGTTTGGTGCTATCAAGCTGATTTTCTATTCATAGCAACCCCATGTGAAGAGTAGAGTGGCCCCATAGGGTTTCCATCGTTTATAATCTATGGGAACAGAGCACCAGGTGTTTTCTCCTATGAAGGACTGGGTAGGTTTGAACTGCTAACCTTTCAGTTAGCAACTCAGAGCTTAATCACTGCATCGCCAGGGCTCATCTCAGCAATCTGGGCCCGATAATAGTTACTACCTCAGAGGAACATTAGGAGGATTGGATGAGAGGACTTGGGTCAAGCTTTCCGCTCAGTAATTGTGGTGTAGCATGTGCACAGCAAATGATGGTTGCTTTAATGTCGCTTCCACCAGCGCTAAGACCACCTGGAGGAGCCACCTTAGCCAGAACCCTCAGGAGCTGTTTCCTCCACCACACCTCCAGACCTGATCAAATCACCTGTGGAACACGTGGCAGCTGACTACTTAGCCATTGTACATTAGCCTGTAAGGTTCCTTACAGGTCCCCAACAGCCATTCCAAAACAGCAAGGCTCTGACTTCCTGTTCCTTCAGCAGAGGCTCCAACCCAACTCCCCTCTGCTTGTCAAGGCCTCCAGAGAAACAGGGATGACTACATCCCCCACAAGAACCCTGATCCTGACGGTCAGGTCAGGAAAAGTGAGTTCCCAGACATTTTCTTACAACTCCTCCAACTAAATGGGAGGTAAGAAGGGAGTTACAAAAGAGTAATGATATCAACCTTTCCTCCCACAGCCCTCTCGACTCAGCTGGCTCAATGATTCATTGCGGTAGCTGCAAAGAATTCCAACACCACACTCACAGTTATGAGATTTATTGGGGAAGTTAGCAGGTACACTTCAGGGGTTAGAAACGTTTAGGGCAGCTATTCCAGTCAGGACAGCCCCTTGTCAGCCATGTCCACAGACAGCCCTCTCTCTGCCTGGTCAGCGTCATGAAGCAATTTTAGGACTTTGGATAAATGCTTACAGGACACCACTTCACCGTAAGTCTCAGCCTGAAGGCACTCATCTCTAACTTGGTGGGTCAGCAACCTAGCTCCCATAATTAAGTGCCTGGAGGAACCCCACTCTACAAGCGAGCTTCCTGCCCAGTCACTAGGTCTTACTTGCCCTGTGGATTGGGACGTCCACTCCTTTGCTTCATGCTCTGGCTCTTGGTTCTGCTTCTGCCTCTGCCTCTCCTCTGGTGTCCCAGCTTTATGTCCCTGAGTCCAGGAGGTTCAAAGCACAGGGGTCTCAGGATCCAAAGGACATGCTCCACTCCTGGCTCTCTTTCTTTGATGGTACTGAGATCACCCTCTGGCTTCTGAGATGGCTCATTTTATACCCACGTTAGCGTTCCATGGAGTCCTGGATTGTACATGTATGCATCCAAAGGGAGCTGTCTGGACTCAACTACAAAGTTGGTCTCAACTACAAAATTGGCTGTTCATGCTTACCAGCTGCTTCTTAGAAACCCTATACAGGGTCGCTATGGGTCAAAACTAACTGACTTATTGGCACTTAACAACACCACAACAACACAGCATTTCAAGTTTTTACAATTGCAATCAGCCCTATTAACAATAACAACTGAATCATACAATACACAAGCAACACCCTCAGTTTCTTAAACCCAGACAAAGACTGACTAGAAGAGACATTAAATAGTTCACTGCACCTCTGGAGCCAAGCCTACAGAGCAGATTCCACATTACCTTTTAGGAATCTGATGGGGCCAGGGTAAACCTATTGTCAGGTGGTATCTGGTCCGTTTTGCTTCATAGAGACCTTTGAGTAGAACTGAGAACCTAGAACTATACTATAGGGTTTTCTTGGATGTAATCTTCACAGGAGCAACTGTGTGGGTTTGAACCATTGATCCAACTGTTAGCAGCTGAGTACTTACCCATTTGTGCCCCTGGGGGTCTTAGGGTACACCTAGAGACTATTTTGCAGTGGAGACATTGAGTCAGTTGGTGCTAGCGCATGTCACCTAGCACTTGTTTTCTGTTTTATTCATTGCTATTACAGAACTGTTTTGGCTTAGTGAGAGCAACTCGACTTTGGATATGCTTTAATTATTATGTTGTTGTTTTTTATGTTTTATTGTGAGTTATATGATAGTTTACATGAGAGAACCTCAGTTCCATATTCATTTATTATTATGTTTTTAAGGTTGGTTCAGCACTTTATTGTAAAACAGTTGAAAGCTCAACACGTTTCAATATTTGGTTATAACATACTTGCCATAATTTAAAATAATATTTCATAAAGACATGGCTACAAATCAAAGAAAGACCTCATTTGGTATAAAAGACATGGATACAAATCAAAGAAAGACCTCGTTGGGTGTACTTACTAAATCAAGAAACTAAAATTTAACTTTATTTCTTTCCCTTTTTGTTGTGAGTTGAGTGAAGGTTTACAGAGCAAATCAGTTTCCCATTCAGCAATTCACGCACACTTTGTTGGCAATCCCCCGAAGTAACATCACTTATCCTGCTCGGTCCCCATTTTCATTGCTCCTTCTTCACCTGATCTTCATGTTACCTTTGTTACCATAACGCAGGCCAGGAGTCCAGACAGCTCCCTTTGGATGCATACATGTACAATTCTACTCACTTTTGAAATGGCATCATTTTTTAGACCTGGCTGTTATACCTAGTATCATACTTAAGGTTTATATCTAACATGTTTCTTTCTCAATTTTTTATGATCAATTGCTTTAAAAAAAAAAAAAACCACAAACTTTTTATTGTGCATTTATGAAAGCATACAGGGCAGATCATCAGTTTTGCATTGAACTCAACACCCTTCGTTTCATCTCGGTGATTGCAATCCCTTTAATGTAACATTGCTAATTCCACTTCCTCCCTGCGGTCCTTGTTTCCATTCCTCACCCTTCTGAATTGTGTCCTTAGGTAACTACAGCCCTCTTGATCTCGAATGGTTGACCATTCTATGGTGTGTAGACCTCACTAGTGTTATTGTTCCTCCTATAGACCTATCTACAGCTTGGCTGAAAATTGACCCATAGAGTGAGTTTGGTTCCAGACCTGAAGGGTAACTGAAGGAAGGTCCCTCCAGTCTCTATCTGACCAGTAAGTCTAGTCTCTTTCATGATATTGAGTTTTGTTCTACATTTTCTTCCACTCTATCCAGGACCTTCTAATATGATCCCTTTGAGGGCAGTTGATAGTGGTAGCTAAGTACCATCTAGTTCTTCTGGTCTCAGGATCATGGAGATTAATGTTCACATGTTCCGTTAGTCCACTGGACTAATTGTTTCCAAGAATTTTCCATTTTTATCACTCTTTTTTCCTCCAGACAGGGAGAGAAAACTAGTTGTATCTTAGATGGCCATTCAGGAGGCTTTAAGACAGGATCAATTGTTAAAAGTATAGAACATTGGAAAGAAAAACACAATGAACACATTTTCTGTACCTTTAAAAATTATCACCCAAATCCAAACACATTAAAGTGACAGGAGCCAACACTTAGGAGGTGCTCACTCATGTAGGCACAGAGCTGGCACCTGTCTTGCTCAGCAATAATAATATATTGCCATATTTGCTTGATCCCACTCAATAAACAATGGATTTTTCCAGACCACGTTAAGATAAGTTCTAGATACCAGTCCCTCAGCATGCATTTCCTAAGGAGAACATGCTCTTACATCATCACAAATCCTTTATCACATCTAAGAAAATGAACAATAATTCTTACAGACTTTTATCTTCAGTTCACATCTACTTTTTCCAGTTGTTCAAAATGCTCATTTTTCTCTTGACGAGTTTTTGTTTGATTATTTGTTTTAGCAGAATCCCATGAAGTTCCCACATTGTATATGGAGATTAGAATTCTTTTGTGCTAAATGGAGACCTAGTGGCACCATGGGATAAGCATTGGACTGCTAACCAGAAGGTGGGCAGTTCCAACCCACCAGCAGCAACCTGAGAGGAAGAGGAGGCAGTCTGCTTCCACAAATATTTACAACCTCGGAAACCCCATGAAGCAGTTCTACCCTGTTCACAGTGAGTCAGAATTTACTTCATGGAAGTGAGTTTGACTTGATTTCATTTTTTTTTCCAGTGAGTTTGTACTAAAACAGTCCTGGCTTGCCATACATTTTCTACTCCTGCTCCTGCCCCACCCCCACCCCCCACCTGTCCCATAACATGGACTTTTTAAAGAGTCAAAGCCAGTTATCTCATAGAATAGCCCACACTGTGAATTTGCCTGATGAATTTCTTTCTGTCATTGAATCTGATCCATGGTCCTCTAGAAATCCTGTGATCTAGACGGTAGGTCTAAAGGCTTAATGACATCAAGCTAAACACTTTAGGCAAGAATACTCCAGAAGTGATGGTGTGTTGTTCATATCATTTTGCAAATTGGTGTCAGACTGTCCTGCCACCAATTAACCATGGTAAGTTGGGTCAGTTGACTAAACTGGTGACCACCATATCTCTCTATTGTAGTGATACATTTCCCCATTGTCATTAGCAAGCAATTGGGGAATGATGCTTTGCAACTGCACAAATATCCAGTTTTCCAACCACCACCACCACCACCCCCCCACAAATACACAATGGTTTTTTAGCGTCTACTGATGACCTTTGCTTGAATCCAGAATTACACTGGAGATTATAAAATGGTCTCTTCCTAATTTTTCAGTTATTCTGCGTGTGTAGACTGGCATTCTTTTATAAAGAAGAGCTTCCCATCTTCCTCCTTACTTCCTCTTCTTTCTCTCCCATTTACTATGATATTTTATTATTATTATTTAATATGTTATAATGAATCATAGTCACTATTCTTCCTGGTGTTTGCCAGTCCCAAATTTAGCCAGAGGGACTCACCTAAAACTAGTTCCTGCACCTTTTGACATGAACCTACTAGTTTTTAAGCAAATGCTTTCCTCTTGGAACAATAAAATGTCCCAGGCTTGCCTTGTATTTGTCCTTCTCTAGAATTGAAACCAACCATTTCTCAAAAACTCTCTACTTCCTTTTGGTAGGGAATAGTATTTATAAATCAAGATCTGGACACTTAGTGGTTTCTATGCTCCGGGATGTTATTGCTTCTAGACTCTTTTAGGGGTTGGAGCTAGGAAAACTAAAATTAACTGAGAATGATATTGCCAGTTCCAACTCTAAATTCTTAAACTGTAAACATTCATTTGAATCTCTTTTTTCTTACACATAAAATTTAGAAGAAGCTTAAGAGAGTTTTATTTGTCATTGGAATGGACCCCTCTTTGGATGAAAGGTCAAATCATTGTATTCAGAAAATTAATGTTTTGCTGTGTGATTATACTCTCAAATAAATTTACAGTTAGATTAACGTCTTTGTTTGTAAATAATTTTAAGGTTTGTTTTCTCCCTGTTTTTTTTTTTTTCTTTTTAATTTAATTTGATGAATTGCTTGAACATACAGATCATGCATAAGGATTTCCAATGGAATTCTCACAGGATAGACCTTATTACTCTCAAAGAGTGAGCAGGTGCCTTGTCATGGTGGATCAATTTCCATGACCTAGAGGCCAGAAGAATTAGATGGTACCCGGCTCCCAGTACCAACTACTCTGTAAGGTGTCACATTAGAAGGTCCTGGATAAAGTGTGAGAAAATGTGAAACAAAACTCAAAATCATAAAGAAGACCAAGTTTTCTGGTCAGATAGAGACTGGTGAAACCCTGAGATTCTCACCCTTGGTCACCCATCAGGTCTGGAACTTAACTCACCCCCATGGCTCAATTTTCAGTCAATCAATAGATAGATAGATAGGGGGGACAACATGAGTGAGGTGCCCGCATCAGAATGGTCAACGATTCAAGACAAAAGGGCATCATTTACCCAAGGACAAAACTCAGAGGGATGGGGAAAGACAGAGGAATGGAAACAAGAAAAGCTGGAAAGAAGTAGAATTGTAATCCTTGAGATGGATCAAAGTGTCTGATTATTGAATGTAAAACTGATGATCTGCTCTGTAAACCTTCACTCAATTCATAACAAAAGGTTAAAAATAAATCACTCAATAAAAATAAGCAGTACAAGCACTTTGAAAAATTGATTGTTGTTAAATGCTATAGAGTTGGTTCTGACTCATAGTGACCCTGTGTAGGGTTTCCAAGGAGGGTTTCCAAGGTAGATCTGAGCTGCTGACCTTGTGACTAGCAGTCCAGTGTTTATCCTATAGCATCATACCAGGACTCTTAAAAAACAACAACACCCCAGTGATTTCTAATAAACAAAACTTAAATATCCATGAACTTACTCTGAGAGTCGCCTTTAAGTTCATTCTGATTCAGCGACCCCATGTGTGTCAGAGTAGGACCAAGTTCCATAGGGTCTTCAATGGCTGGTTTCTGGGAAGTAGATAGCCAGGACCTTCCTGTGAGGTGCCTCTGGGTAGATCCTTTTGGTAAGCAGCCGAGTCTGTGGACCACCAGAACCTCTACACCTACCCTGTGACTTAGCAATCTCATATTTAGGTATATACCCAATATAAGTGTTCACATAAAGACTTGTATACAAATGTTTAACTACTCATAATAGCCTATTATGCAAACAATGTATCTGCTTGTCAATAGAAGAATGGATAATCAATGGCATATTCATACAACAGAATGAAAAGGAACAAACTATAGGTAAGTATAACAACATGGATGAAACTCTAAATAACTGTCTTGAACAAAACAACCTAGAGACATAAAATAAGAGTTTAACTCTACGATTCTACTATATGAAGCTCGGGAAAAGACACATCTAATCTCTATGTTAGACATCAGAAAAATGGTTGCCTTGGAGGTTACTAACTGGAAAGGAGTCCTAGGGAACTTTTAGGAGTAATGCAGATGTTTTACATCTTGATTTGAGTGATGATTACATGAATGTGTATATTTCTCAGAACTCTTCACTCTCTACACTTAATATCTCCAAATTTTACTACATATAAATTACACTTCCATGAAAAATACAATAGAGTGAAAACAGCATATATCAATAGCTCCCAAATTTCACTAAGAACAATAAGAACTATAGAAAATGGGCAAAGACTATGAACTGACAACTCATTAATGAAGAAACACACTGGTCCAAAAAACAAATGAAGAAAGACTAGATATACAGGTTTACTAGTAAGTTGCAAGACATGTTAAAACACTAATAAGATTTTATTTTTGTCCATCAGATTGGTAAGAATTAAAAAGATGGATGATATCAAATGTTGGCCAAGAATCAGAGACATAATCCTTGTAAATTGGTGATTCACTGAAAGGTAATTTGGCAAGGCCTATCAAAAGTTATAAAGTACTTGTACTTGCTCTTTGATTCAGCAATATCACTTCTATAAATCTACATAAGAAAGGAACTGTATTGAATCATGCCATATCTGTACTATGGAATGTACCACTATAAAGGAAATCTAATTAAATAAACAAAAGCAAAATGCAGAACAAAATGCTTTCCATTCACATGTTGTTGTTGTTGTTGTTGATTAGTGTCATTGAGTCAGTTCTGACTCACAGCAGCCCTGTATAGGATCTCCACACAGCACCACATTGTTGTTGTTGTTGTTGTTAGGTGCCAGCAAGTCGGTACCGACCCATAGCATTATGCACAGCCGAATGAAACACTGCCCGCTTCTGGGCCAGCCTCACTACTATTGCCACTCTGGAGTCCATCGATGCTGCCACTTGGCCAATTCATCTTATTGGGGGGTCTCCCTCTTTTTCTCTGACCCTCCACCTTACCAAACGTGATATCCTTCTCCAGTGACTGGTCCTTCCTGACAATATGTCCAAAGTTTGAGAGATGAAGTTGGGATGAAGGAGCACTCTGGCTGCACTTCTTCCAAAACAGATCTATTGGTTCTTTTGGCAGCTCATGGCACCTTCAATATTCTCCTCCAACACCATAACTCAAAAG